>NC_133662.1:51061995-51361995 GCF_037893015.1 Macrotis lagotis
TGATTCAGGCAATGCATTCACCTATAGGTCAAGTGGGATGTTAGATTATACATGAGAGACAGTATATGACCTTAAAGCAAGTACGGGTTCAACCTCAATCACACCTCCTATAGCAGTCTGTCCAATATAAAACCCCAACCACTCCCCAAACCACCACCCCTCCAGTGGACCCTGAGGCCACTGGTTGAATCTGGTGTATTCTTGGCTTTCTTTACCTTTAGTTCAGATCTTTTCTGTGTGCAAGTTAATCAACAGTCTGTATGTTTAAACCACCAAGTCGAAAACCCAAGTGACTTTTTAAAAAAATTCTAAATTATCTCTTTTCTTTCTTTTGTATTATAAGGACCTTTTAATAAATCTATTTTCTTTTTATACTTGGAACCAAGGAGACCTCTAACTTTAGGAGTTGTACCTAGCAGAGTAGACAACAGGTAGAAATCCAGATATCAAATTGTATTGGCAGAACATTATCAGGTACAAATGTGAGAGTAAGGAGAATACAATATTCAGTGGCCAGGAATATAGGAATCTGATGTCAGTGAAAAGGGGAGAAGCTTCCACAGTTATTCACAGTTCAGTTGCAAAAGAATAGATGTGTAATGGATAAAGTATATTGGATGAAAACATGTCCATTGTGGCAAATTAATTTCTTTTAAAATATAGAACTAATTGGACCCTTTTCATAGCACTCAGTGTAATATACAGTGATCATTTTATTACTCCTTCCCAGAGAACACAGGAATGGTAATGTTGGGAAGAGTACTTTTTGCTAACAAGGGAATGATTAAAATATCTACACTGATGTTCATTTCATTTAAATTCATATTGAAATCTTTTGTTTTTAAATAACATTAATTTTTAACATAATTCAATCTCTTCACAATCTCTCCAGTTTCTCTCCCTCCCTCTCTCTCTCTCCTCTCTCTCTCTCTCTCTCTCTCTCTCTCTCTCTCTCTCTCTCTCTCCTTTTTCAGTGAAAAGGAGGTCAATTCTGCACATCTTCCATAGAGTTATTTAAGTTTTTATTTATAATTATTTTGTAATTGTTTATATGCCCCTATTCTACTTTCTTTACTCTACCTCTGAACTCTGAATTCCAATTTATAGATTGCTATTATAGAATAATATTCTATTACTTCAGCATAAAACATGTTCAATTATTTGTTCTTATATATAATCCTAAAAAAAAAAAAAAAACAAATTACAATGTTCTCCATAAGAAAGTAGTTCCCCTCGGTCTGATGATTTGAACTCATCAAAGACAGTTACATGCTCTTCTACTATTTTCCCTCATTTATCCTTCCTAAAGATGCTTTATTAACTACTTTTGTTATAAAAACATCATTTTCCTTGTCAGAGAAAATATTTGTAGTCATAAGATCATATGATTTCAGACTGATTCTTTAGCATTCACCTTCAACCTTTTAATTTTAAAGATGAAAATCCTAAGACCTTTAAAATCTTTTAAATGAGTTGTTTAACATTACACAAGAGAAGAACAAGCATTTGAACTCAAAACTTTGACTTTAGGCCTCTACTGTACCACGAGTTCTTTGTCTGGTATCTCAAAAAGTATCTTTTAAACTGTTGACGTTCTTTTAATTATGATTATCACTTTTCTAGATTTGTTCAGAGATGATTTTCATCAGGATCTTTCATAAGCTTTGGTAACTTGGCTTTTCCTTTGATCATTCCTACTTTGAGTCAATAAGACAAATAACAAAGTAACTGTTATAGAAAAAAATAATCTGTTTTTAAATGCTCAAGTTTAGTCTTATTATTTCATTTTACCCATTATATGGATTCTAATATGGTGGAAAATCCACTACCTTTGAAGAAAGAACCTGTTACAATTCAATCATTCAGTTATGTCTGACTCTTTGTGACCCCAATGATCTAATGGATTTTCATGGCAAACATACTTGAGTGGTTTGATATTTCCATCTGCAATGAATTAAGGCAAATATAATAGAGTTACTTAACATTTTCTTCTCTAAAGTCCCTTATAGCTGAGGAAACTGAGGAAAACATGTTAAGTGATTTTCGCAGAATCACAAAGCTTATGTGTTGGAAGCTGGATTTGAACTTAGATCTTTTCTACTCTAGGCTCAGCTCTACTTACTGAGTCACTTAGTTGCCTCCAAAGTCAGTAAACCTAGGTTCAAATACCATTTATGGTTATTTAGTTCTGCTAATTTTTCTGTATGACCTTAGAAATGGTCATTTAACATTCCAAGTGTTGAATCCAGGCTTGTGTTTCACTCTTGGCCAGTAGAGCCCTGTTGATTATCCTTTCCTGAGAAAATTAATCCTAACCTCCATAGAAACTTCAAATAGCTCTCAATCTCACCTTGGCAACCCCAAACAAAACACATCCTCCATGGAGACCTTGGGGCCATTACAGTCATCCTGACCTTTGTCTTTCCATTGGACCTCAAAAAGCCTGGAGAAGAGTGTGAGTTTGATGATTTTGAGCAAATCAGTACATTACCCTCCAGATATCATTGATCCTTTTGGAGAAAGAAGCATGAATACAACAACAAACAATAATGCAAAATTGAAGATTGGAGGAGTATATTGTCTGAGTCACTCAGGGTTGGACTAAGGAGTAAGATATCAGACATTACATTAAAAGGAATACCTTATGAGTTATCCAAAAGACCTCCAATGTGAATCTTTTGCCTTCTAAAGCTTAGGTGCTATCTTGATGTGTTATTGAAGACAAGCAGACAAGCCTTTGTTTCATAAGCTGATATTTTTGTAAACAAATTTGACATTTCTCCATTCAAATTTGTATTTATTCTCAAAGACAAGATTCACCTTTTATATTTGCTAATTTTTTTCTCATCAAGAAGAGATTTTCTTTGAATCCGTGTGAAAAATGACTTTGTGATTATCTAACCAATTCCCTAATTTTGTTCTTAAATCCAAGTAAAATAAATCAATTTATGTATGTATGTATTTGTGTATATATATATATATATATGTATATATGTGTGTGTGTAATTAATAAAGTTTCATTTCTACATGGGTATTTGAGAAATAGATTAAGACTAGAAGTTAAAAGTGTTACTAAAAGATAATTAAAGCAAGATGGAGAGAGATATGGATTAAGATGTGGAAAAGGAAGTCAGTAATCTATAGCAGATTGGAAGGAAGTTGGTCTTTCATGAAGGAAAGCTAACAATTTATATTTGATTGGGAGGAATCTGGACTGACAGGTTGAAGGACTTCCAGATTCACACAGGGATGTGAAAAACAGGAAATCTATCCTCATAGATAAAATGTTATATAAACCAACAATTTAAAAGGGATCCAAATTGTTTAATAAAGATATTAAATCAAAGTTGTTTTATTATAACCCTAAAAGATATTTCAGGGAAATTAAATTAATTTGTTAAAGAATTAGATCCTGTAGGCCTAATAAAGGAAAAACACTAAGCAGACCAGACAGAGTTGTAACCACTAGACTACCCAGTCAATAGGTAAATAGGGGAGGGAGTTGTGTTTGGAATAGAATAAGCCTGAAGCTAGTGGGCTTCAGAATGTTTCTGTTCATGGATAGATACTCCCTCTTACAAGACTGTATCAATAAAATCTTCTTCCTGATTGGAAAGAAGGAACTTCTTTGTCTTAGTTCTCACAACACACACACACACACACACACACACACACACACACACACACACACGCACACATACACACACACTTATATCAAAAGGACAAAATTCCCTTTTCACAACCTATATATATATGTGTGTGTGTGTGTGTGTGTGTGTGTGTGTGTATGTGTAAGAATATGTGTATAAGTATATACAATACACTTGTATTATGCCCTGAAACATGAAAAAAGAAAAACAACAGTCTTTGTTCTCAAAGAACTCAATCTCAGAGGAGACAAAAAAGGATAGATATACACATATATGTTTCAAATATTTTCTTTATCAAAGTGTTTGCATATATTTTGAGTCTAAATTCTATAATAAGCAAATACTCAAACAAGTTTATATATATAATATATATGTCGAGAGGAATATATATATATACACATAAATATTTATTTGTTATTAAATTGTGAGGACCTTGTAGTCCTCTTTTTTACATCTTTTTCTTTATATCTCCCCTACTTTCCAAATTTCCCCATGTATAAGATGCACCTTAATTTGCCCCCAAATTTGAAAAGACATGTATTACCTAAAATTATTGAACTTGTGTTTTATTCATCATAAAATTCATACAACTCCTCATCACTGTCAAAACTCCCATCTATTAACTTGTCTTCATCTATGTTTGATGATGAATCACTGTCTTAGGAGAGTCTCTGCCAGTGCTCTATCCTGTGTTTGACCACAAGGACTCCCTGGGCAAGTCTGGTGCATGGATGCATGCTTAGTCTGTTCCATTTCATGAACCTGAAGCACCAGTTGTGTCCTCCTTTGAAATCAGTAGCTTCTTTTTCATCATTCTTGCCTCATTCCAATTACTCTTTGCTCTTCAATCCATATCTTCAGTTCCCTCTTTAAATCAGTTCATTTTGCTGACTTGTCTCTTGTGGCCTTCTGTTGTGCCATTTTCAGGAGTACTTTTTCTTCTTGTAGTAAGTCTCAAATTGTTTTTTCATTAGAGGAGGACCAAACTTACATTCAACAGCACAATTTCCATTCACTTTTGCAAAATGTATCAATGTGAACTTGAATTGAATTAAGCACTTTTCTGAGCCAAATCTAGGTAGAATGTGGCAAGACGTGATCTAATATATTGGTAACAAATTTGAGACAATGAGAACAAAGACAACAAGGATGAAAAAGCAGGAAACACAAGTAAAGAAAATCTCCAACTACTTAAAACACTCCCAGTTTTTAGACTCTAACTTTTTTGAAAAAGGGTGCATCTTATACATGGGGAAATATAGTGGTTTAGTGCATAGCATAGGTTATACATTTAATAAATATTTATTGATTGATTAAAGAAAGCATTTGGGGTTCAATGTTCTTAGAGATATAAATTCTGCTTAATCCCAGAAAAAGTATAGGACCTATTTCATCTCTTTCCCATAAGCCTTCCCTGTTTTATCAAGAAAATTTAATATGCAATATCTTTCAATTCTAAGAAGGAAATGGGTGAAGCAACTTGTTACACATGTATTTTTTTTTAAATCTTATACTTCAATTTGCAACAGTGAATTTTTCTCCTTCTCTGATTCTGTTCACATGAATGAATTCATGGACCTCACAGGTGTATTTTTAATATAATCAATATTATGAATCCATCAGATCAAAGAAGCTTAGATAAATCCGAAGACTTAACAACTACCTAATCACTCAAAGGCATAAGCTGGGGAAAGTGCATGTCACCCTTTGTGAAGTGAGCTAAATAACCAGAAATAAAATTCCCTTTTCTTCCTCAGCTCCTTTCCAGCTTGATAATCTTTATCACTTGCTAAAATGAAGAGGATTTACACATGTCCCTGAGTGCCAAGTTCAACAATGCCTGCTGCAACCTCACTAGGTTTTCTTCTCCTTGGTTAGTTTCTTCCCTTGAATGCCATTCTTAAATCACAGCAGAGCCATCCAGGGCAATTAGCAAACTTAAATAAGGGAGAATTGGAAGCTATTCCAGAAGCCAGAGAGTGTATGCTCTGAATGAAATTTAATCCTACCAGAGGATATTCCCTTTCTCATGTGTTGTTTTCAGTTTTTTGGGGGAGGTGGAGGCGGGGTTAAGGAGGGGAAATAATCTAACAAATATGCTGGAATCCTACAAATTAGCATAAGTTATATGTCTCATACAGTTGAGGACAAAGGCACAAAAATTAATTTCCAGAATTGAATATTTCAAAGAAATATTTATTACAAAATTGTGGTATCAAGGGCTTTTGACAAGCATTACTTAAAGGGCTCAGAGAATAAAATGCTTCATAACAAAGGGAATGGTGTATTTTATGGAAATGCACATTTAATCTGCAGCCATATGCTCTTAACACTTTACTGTCTTTTCTACAAACCTTTCAAAAAAGTAGCCTTATTCTCCTCTTGATTTTTTTAAGGTTTAGTTCTTAATTTAGAGTAATCAGTTATCACTTATTAAACAATTATTTGAAAAGATCAAGAAAATGTAGCAGGGTACCTAATTTATTAGGTTTGCTACATTTCAATTTCCCTGAAAGATATGTTTGCATATCCTAATGTGTCCCATCTGAACTCAGTAACATCAACAGTGCTCAGTTAACACTTTCATCAAATAACCATTGTGGGTCTTTTTTTACCTTGCTCTGGAAGGTATTTTATTTTATTTTGAATTTTATTTGTGAATATTTTATTTGGGAATAAACATGAAATAATTGACTTGTTTTGAATTTAAATTTTATATAACATATTTTCCTTGGAAGGCAAAAAGAAAAATTCCTAATATACCAGGGAAAAGAATAATATTTTCTTAATATTTTGTCCATAAAATAAATGAATTACTGTGACTACCACCTATTCTAATGTTAAGTGGCAGCTAGTACAATTGAATACAATTACGATAATTAAAGTCTATATTGATGATTCAGAAATTAGTAATTGGGAAAGGAATTTAAGAATTTTTCTTCTTATTTAATAATAAAAATACATAGATAAAAGTCATGGAATGATTTCATTTTGACCTATGCAAGGACATGTAGAGATGTTTCATCATTCTGGTTTTATGAAGAGAAAGAGAGAAAGAAAGGGAAAAGAAAGTGAGAAAGAAACAGAAAAAGAGGAGGAAGGCAGGGAGGGAGGGAAAAAGAAAGAAGGAAGGTGGGGGTAAAGTTTGTTGTTTTGGAAATCACAAAAAAATAAATCAAAAGTATCTGTCTCAAAATAAAATATTCCCTAAAATGTTTACAATGTAATATGGTTGCACTCTAATTTAATATGGGCATCTGTATAGATTACATACTCAGCAAAGCAGAGTTTAATTATGTAATTCATAGATCATGAATTAGAAGTAACTGCCAAAAGAAAAAAGTGCTGAATTGACACAAAGAACAATTAAATATTTCAAAAGGACTTTCTTAAATCACTAAAAACAGAATGGATTCCTGGTATTTCAGGAACCTATTTTTTTTCACTCATTCCTTATGCTAGTGTTTATTTCTGAAAGTAGAGTTCCTTAAATATGCATGAGAAATAAAAATCATTATACAATATAGTATGTTGCTCATTATGGAATACAAAACAAATAATGTGGTTGATTCAAAATGATGAGCAATATAAAATACATTATTTGAAATGGTTGGTCTTTGTTTATCACTATTCTTTTCAATCTCTGATAACAGCAAAATACATTGTGTCCTAAACCACTTTCAAGTATTGGGTGATTAATTCTATATACTTATCTGTCATTTTGAATGGTTATTTTGTAGGCCAGTAATATTCAGGCAGCCTAGGTGGCACAGTGTATAAAATATCTGACCTGGAGTCAGGAAAACTTCTCTCTTCTGACTTTAAATCTTCCCAAAGACACTTAACATATTTCCCTGAAAATAAGACTGAGCTTGATTTTTCAGAACCCTTACGATATAAGCCCTACCCCCAAAATAAGTCCAAATTAAGACTGTCAGTCAAAGGGATGCATTTAGTATGTCCATTGTAATTCATGACAAATATTTTGAATTATAAAATTATATTAATAAATAGTTAAATAAAAATAGCATTAATGACATTAATAATTCAAATAGATTTTTGTACATGAATAATGTAAATTGTTGTACATGAAAAAAATACTTCCCCTGGAAATAAGCCCTGCATCTTTAGGGGTAAAAATTAATATAAAGTTTATTAACCTGGGAAACATGGTACTAACCTTGTGACCTTGAGCAAGTTATAACCATGTTTTCCTCAGTTTTCTCTTCTGAAAATAATCTAGAGAAGAAAGTAGGAAAATACTATAGTATCATTGCCAACAAAATTTCAAATGAAGTCTGGAAGAGTCAGACATGACTGAACAATGATTTTGCAGCCCATTTTAATGGGAAAATTAGTTATGGCGATATAAATTTATTTTGAATAATCATGAAATTCTTATGAGTCATACATCTGTTTACTGGATAAACACTATTACACCTATTTTTTTCAATAGAATCCATTATTGAACACATTATATGGCTGGATAAACTAGCAAAGTGAGTGAAATGATATTAAAGAGAAACAGACTGAGGAATGAGTCTTTTTTTCTTCCACTTATCTACACTGCACAAAAAAAGATAAAAACTGAAAGGGTCACTTTTTTATTATCTCTCTTTTTCAGGAAGATTGTTCATCTTCAGATAAAAGCCTTAGAGAAAAGTTTGTGGAATATTCTGACAAAGTCTATGTTTTCCTGCCACTCAAAATCATAGCAACTTATTACCAAAGGAATCACCTCTGCTCTGTTCTTCACTCTGAGAAATGGGAACTGCATATCCCGGCCAAAATGGAGAAAGAGAATAGAAAAAGAACCAATTTTGTGGAAATTACCTTTTCCCCCCAGTTTAATGGGAACTCGGAAGGATACTATAAAGCACTTCTCTGCTTTTTTCTTTTTTTTTTTGAGGCCATTTAAAAGCTAATAGATTAAAAAAAAGTTTTTCTTGTAATCAGTCTTACTACTTTAAAGTAATTGTTTTCAAAATACCTGAATATTTATTGAATTCGATCATTACATTTTTTCCAGAAAAAATTACTTCAATAGACAGTACCAGTTGTACTATTCCAGTACTATACTGTTTTTGAAGGCAAATTTCAAAATACATTAGGACCTGATTAAAATGCCAGTACCAAATTAAAGGGAGCCACTTTTGCTTTTATTTATTTCTTTTAATAACAGATAGAGAATTAGATGAAAAATAATGACAATTTGGTCCTACTTCTAAATCTCCTACTTATGTGATGACCTCTTGGAAGTCATACAGCCTTCATGGAATTCAATTTTATTATTGTTAAAATAAAAGAATTAGACCAAATTAATATCAAAGTCTCTTTCATCTCTAAGATTCTATGCCTCTATTCACATTGGTGATTATAATAATAATAATAATAATAATAATAATAATAATAATAAGAAGAAGAAGAAGAAGAAGTAGAAGAAGAAGAATTATAATTCATAAATTAAGGCTTGGAAAATACATTCAAATATAATATCTCATTTTACCTCTCAATGATCCAGTAAAATAACTATTTTATTAACCTTCTGGCAGCTGAAGAAAGTGAGACTCAAAGAGCTTGACTTGTTTAGAGTCACAGGGATAGTAGTTATGAAAAGGTACCTTCAGACCCAGGACTTCTTGAGTCTATCTTCTACATCAATTGCATATGTCACACTGCATTATTCAGGAAATTTTGTGGGATGAAACCTGTAATTTCACTGGTATTGAGATTTCATACCTGAGAACTGACTCTACCAATCCAGAAACCTACTATCTACTCTTCAAATTACAGCATAGATGGTTACCAGGTATCCCTAAAAAGTGTCTTAATGGGTAATGCAGTCAGTAGATTTCAGAAGTGAGACTTAAAACCAAACTTTTCCTTCCTGATTCCCAGCTTATGGGCCTTCATTATGGCATGTTGTTTTTCCCACAAGATTACCTCTCCATACTTTTCCTGGCCTATGCAGTTTCAAAACACTGTTAATATATTATTTTTTGGAAGATGAAATTTTATTTTTTTTAATTTTTTTAGGCTTTTTTTGGCAAGTCAATAGGGTTAAGTGGCTTGCCCAAAGCCACAAAATGAGATAATTATTAAGCGTCTGAGGTCAGATTTGAACTCAGGTACTCCTGACTCCAGGGCAGGTGCTCTATCCATTGCACCACCTAGCTGCCCTGGAAGATGGAATTGTAAAAAAAAATATTCCTTTATGAATTTATTTCCTTCAAATTACAAATAAAAACATTTTAATATTCACTTTTTAAAATTTTGATTTTCAAATTCTCTACCTTTCTCCCAACTTAGACCACTTAATTGAGAAATCAAATATTTTAATAAAGGTTATAAATATGTAGCCATGCAAACAAAACTTTTCCAGAATAATGTTATGTGAAAGAAAATCTAGAACTTCTAAAAAACAAATTGTCAAAAAATATAGAGGAAAAAACTTTATGCCTCAACTTATATTCAGACACTATGAGATCTTTCTGTGGGCATGGATAGCATTTTTTATTATAAGGTCTTCACAGATGTCTTGGGTCAGAGCGTTGCTGAAAAAAGCTGTCATTCACAGTTGATTATCCTCCAATATTGCTGATAATTTGCACAAAATGTTTTTACTTTGCATCAGTTCATGTAAGACTTTCTAGATTTTTCTGAGAGGAAACTACTCATCATTCCTTTTAGCAGAATAAAGTTTCATCATAATGAAACATCACAACTTGTTCAGCCATTCCTCAACTAATAAATATCCCTTCAATCCCAATTCCTTGCCACCAGAAAAATGCTGCTATAAATATTCTAATACATATAAGTCTTTTTCCTTATTGCTTTTCATCTATTTCAGAATATAAACCTAGTGGTAGAATTGCTAGGACAAAGGGTAGGCATAGTTTTCTAGCACTTTGAGGATAATTCCTAATTGCTCTATAGAATGGCTGAATCAGTTCTCTACCACTGTCTCATTAGTCCTACATCACCTTCAGCCTTTGTCTTTTTTCTTTTCTGTTCTATTAGCCAATCTAATAGGAATAAGGTAGCAGCTAAGAATTGTTTTAATTTGCATTTTTCCAATCAATAGTGAATTAGAATGTACTTAAATATGAATATAAATAACACTGATTACCCATCTTTTGATCATTTGTCAGTTAGAGATGGCTCTTATTTATTATAAATTTGACTTAGTTCTCTGTTTTAGCAAGGAGGCCTTTATCAATAGAAACTGCTCCAATTTTTTCAGTTACAATTACAAACTGTATTTACTCCATCTTATTCCCCTATGCCTATTTATTCCCTCTCCCTTTTCTTTTACCACTTTCTCCCTCTTCAAAATTGTTTTGCTTCTGACTATCTCTTTTTCCAGCCTGCCCTAAACATTCATCACTTTACTCTCCCTTATTATTGTCCCCTTTCCCTCCCCTCCTCTCCAAAAGGGAAAAAGAGATTTCTGTACCCAATTGAGCATGTTTTTTATTCCCTCTTTGAGCCAATTCTGATGAGAGGAAGGTTCATTCACTCTCCTAAGGCTCCACTCCTCTTCTCCATTGTAAATATAATTTTAAGGAATTATGTTCTTTATTGAGTTTTTGTACCCTTTTTATTTGACCAATTTTACTTTTTCAATAGTTTTTGCTTTAGTTAATTTTCATGACTATTTTCTCATTTGGTCAACTCTGCCCTTTTTGGTTTTTGTTTTTGCTTTTGAAAAACAATAGGCATAAGTAACTTGTCTAAGTTCACACAGTTAAATAAGTAGGACAGATTTGAGCACAGATCTTCCTGATTCCAGGGCTGATACTCTATTCAAGGCCACCCAGCTGCCCTCACCTCAGCTTTTTGAGGCATTCTTCTACTCATTGTTTTCTTTTTTTGGATGTCTTTCATTATTTGGCTATCTGGTTTTTAAGATGTTATTTTTTTGAAGTTATTTGGTATCTTCTTTAGCAAGCTGTTAATTTTATTTTATGATTCTCTTGCATCACTTTCATTCCTCTTCCCCCTTTTTTACTCTGCCTTTCTTATTTGATTTCCAAATCTTTTTTGAGCAGGCCTTGAGAGTAATTCATATTTTTTCTTGGAGGCTTTCAATATAAGAGTTTCTTTTAAGTGTGTGTTTTCATCTTCCTTTTCACTATAGTAACTTTCTTTGGTCAGATTTTTTTTGTTGGTTGTTCATTTTCCCCACCCTATGACTTGATTTTAACTTGGTTAAAGTAGGACTCTGCTTCTAGGATGGAGGGTGTCTGGTCCCAAACTTTTTAGCGTTTTTTTTTTTTTGTTTGCAACTGTTTTCAGTGATATTTCTAAGGACCTGCAAGTTCTCACTTCTTCGGTGGTGGTATATTTTAAGTAGAGAATTTTTCCTACTCTCCTGGCCTGTTCTCTGGTCTGTGATTAACTATGAACACTCTCTTATGCTCTAAAGAGGGTCCCCGCTCCCCTTGGCTGCAAGCTCTTGCATGCTACTGCCTCTCTTCTCCATGACACTACAACAGAGAAGTATGACCCATATTTGAATACAAGCAAAATAACCAAATTCTATCTCAGTGATAGCAAAGAAATCTCTGTAATCTCCTTCAGACTCCCTCTGACTGTGACCTGAGAGTTCTGGAAGCATCTACGATCCCTACAGATTCAATGGCTCCCAAGGTCTGTGTGTTTACTGGTTTACTGGGATTGGGATTGCCCTGCAGTGGTCTGCAATGGATTGTGCCTCACTCCAACCCTGTCATGAAAGACCTTTCCTTCTCCTCAGTTGTTTTTGGCATTTGTGGCCTGATAGATCTGGAAAATGCCATTGATTCAGTTGTCCCTCTCTCTCTTCCTGAATTGCTGAGGGGAGGGGCAGCACTTCTGCACTGTCAGGGTCTTGTACTGAATTGCCCTCTGCTTCTATCTTGATACCATAGAACTTTCCTGCTGACCTTCTAAGTTGTCTTGGGATGTAAAATTATTTTACTCTGACGTTTTGTGGATTCTGCCATTCTAAAATTTGCTTAGTATCATTATTTAAAAGCAATTGCAGGAATATTTAGGGGGAGAATTTGGGTGAATCTCTGCCTTTACTATCTTAGCTCTGTCCAGATTAAAAAAAAGAGGGTTCTGCTATTGTCCTTCAATCATAATTTAATATTCAATTCAGCTTTGCCTTGCTCCTCAGTTTCTTATGATTCTTCTCTTCTCCTGCTACATGTTTTAAGGTACATGTTTTATGTAAATAGGTCACAGATAAACAGTATTATTTATTTCAAAACAGTATTTCTTGCTATTTCCTCTACTTAGTTGTTTCAGGGGAAAAAAAGAAAAGAGAAGAGAATAAAAGATATGTAAGAATGTGCATGAACACATATACGAACACACAAAGACTCAGTTTGCACAAGCTCCATTTCATTTTCACACTGGTTTCATTGGGGAGAGGGAGAGTTAGGGGAATTTGGTTTCTAAAATTCTCAGCTCAGTTCAGTTAAATGACATTGTACTTCTAAAATGTCCATTGACCTTTTCACCTACATTGAGTAAAGAATAGGCTGAATCTCTTCCTCCCCCTTTAAACATGTCTTTTTGATTAAGACTTTTCATACAAGATGAGATCCTAAACTAAAGGGATTTTGGGGAGAAAAAGGAGTTTCTCCTACTGAATTCTCCTGAAATGATCCTCTAAGGACCCCATGATGTCTTGATGGGTTAGGTACTTCCATTTATAACTTAAAATTAACTTTCTTTTTCCATGTAACATTATTAGTTGAACGATTTTTTCATAGTGAAACAGGTGCACTAAAGTTGTGACTAAGGACACTGGGATTGCGATTTGTACCATAACCAGATACACAATAGAGCAAGGCATTACATTGTGGAATGTTATTGTACTTTGATACCTGATTCATTTAATCCAGCATTGATTTCTCAGTGTTCCTCTTTCTCCCTCCTGTCTCAGACAATGCCATATTGACTTGTGGCTTTAAATAAAATAATTTGGCAAGTTATATATTTTTTAAGAAAAGTTTTATTCTTTTCAAGGTATTTAAGTTCAGATTTTTTTGTTTTGATTTTTACTAAAAGTATCAGAATAGTACTCATAGGAGTGAGGGAGTAATTAGCAGCTAAACCTAGCCAGTCACTGAACTATAAAAATAGAACTACAATCAATTTTATAGTATATAATAATCATTTACCAACCTTAGGCTTATTGATTGTCAAATTTACCATTGTAAAATATGGGCTAGTTAATATAAAGCATTCATCATATGTTCTCTATAAACATACAAGATGAGAAAATTATTTAACCTTATAGATGAAAAATATCACAGACAATATATCTGTTATACAAAGTAAAGTAGGAAATGGTTAGCAATTGGATCATTTAGCAGATAGAAGATATTTGCTGTGGTGTAACTTATTTATTTCACTATTCATATGCTATGTTCAAAGGCTCGCTATCCATTACTTACTACAAAGACATACAGAGAAGAATAGTATGAATGTTCATGTAGTTATAGGCTGCTATTCTCTTTCTTTTGTTACTTTTTGGATTTTTAAATAAATAATAATAAAAGGCCTAATGGCTCAAGTATTTCTATGTGCCATGGCTACTTTCATATAGCCACTTTCTTTATTAGAGGCAGCTGGATAGGATAAAAGAACAGTGTTGGACTGTCTGATTGCCTCATTGCCTCAGAGATTAGCTGTATAGCCCAGGGCAAATCATTTTAACTTCTATGAGCCTCAGTTTCCTCATATCTAAAATGAATGAGTAAGTGTACTTGATGGCCTCTAAATTTTCTTCCAGTCATAAATACTTGATTCTGTGATCCTATATTACAATGATTTTTTAGAATTAGCAGATTCTTATCACATAATAGGCAAAATGCATTATAAAGATTTCAAAAATTGAAAAAAGTTTAATTTTTATGTATTTACATTTAGTTTAATTAGTCTATTTGATAATTTGATGATTATATTTCCATTTCTAAATTTATATATTTCCATGATTTGAAATTATATCTATTTCAAGGAAAATAGTTAAGGTGTATTAGACAAATTTGTGTCCTGAAATATCTAGTGTTTAAAATGAGAGATAACATAATATTTGAACAACTAGATGGAAGATCTTTTCCAAGAATGATTAAGTAGGGTTGGCTAGGTGGCGTAGTGGATAAAGTACCAGCCCTGGATTTAGAAGTACCTGGGTTCAAATCTGGTCTCAGACACTTAATAATTACCTAGTTGTGTGGCCTTGGGCAGGCCACTTAATCTTTTTTGCCTTGCAAAAACCTAAAAAAAAAAGAATTATTAAGCCATTTGATGAATGAATCAATGAATAAATTTCAATGTCTTGGGGGAAAATATGTTGTTACCAGTGATTATTCTAGAATTAAATGTTAAATATTTTCACCACTAATTCAGATGAGTTAAAAAATGTACTAATTTTTGTAGTTAAAAACCAATGGCACAAAAGACAGAAACTGAAGTATCTTAGACAAAAAGTTTACAATGACAAATCATCTTTGAATATTGTTGAAAAATTCAGTCAAATCAAAAGAACTACAATAAAGACAAGTGAAGTTTAATCTACTTGAGGGAAAAAACCCTACAAAATAAAAGACACAATGAAAAATGAGTAGCTTTGTTGAAAATAGAACACATAAAACCTCATGGGTTATCATGTAATACAAGCTGATAAATTTAATACTAATTCAAATGTCAGCTTTATAGACCTGGTTGACAAACATACACACACACACACACACACACACACACACACACACACACACACAAACAGACACACAGATAGCAAACACACAATACATACATATGCACACAAATTTCAGGATAGAAGAAAGGAATGTACAACTTCTGTGATATATCTTATGTTGGTGCAGGAAGTTCATTAATGCTGATCTTTCTTTTATTTCAGGAAATGATTATAAAATGTCACCTAAATCTAAATGTAATCAGAATTTATTTTTCCTTTTAGTTTCCTTCTCCTTCCTAACTTGCTTCCCTTCTTGTGTTTTCATTACTGTAGAATCAATTCTTCTTCTCTAAACCAGTATTCAATCTAGGGAGCTATGACCTAATGCCAGAGATATGTGATCAATAATTCAATGCCACTATTTTCTTTCTGTGAAAGTTATTTGTGGAGCTTAGCTCCAAAACAAGCACACATACTTAACCTTTTAACATTCCTCTATTCTGCTTCCTTCTTTCATTATTCAAAATATCAGACTCCTCCATTCTGAACAAAGTATTGGTCTCTCAATCAACACAACAACAGGAAAGGAGCCATGGAAATAATTCTAATTTCACCTATCGCCCCAGATCATTTCAAGATTGTCACTGTAGATTTGGGTTAGGCAGGTTTTTCCCCTTGTGTGACTAATTATGAATAAGGGCCCAGTTTCCTCTCCTTTTGCTTGTACAGGGCATAATGAATCACACAGAATGCATTGAGCAAATGGATGATATTTTTTTATTTGCATTGGTCCTTTTCATACCAATTTTATTCTCCTTGATGAACATTGAAGGGCTTGTCTAGAAGTTCAGTAGAGTGGTCTAATGGTTGGAATTATTTGATCCTCATTGCAATTTGGGCAGGAGTTGATTCTATTGTGGATAGAGGAATTGGTCTAGAATTTTAGAATTCCCAAATAGAGGTAGAGTACTACATCTGCATAAGAAAGTTCTGTCCATCAAAATCCATGGCACTATCAACGGTTTTAACATTAGGAAATGAATATAGTTTTATCACTAGCAATAATATTGAAGACAATTCTTTATCATTTCAGTTTTCCACTGTACTCTAAGACACTTAAAGTATTTTTAGCAGACTTCTCCACACTACTCAGTACATCATGTTCCACCACTCTTTTTTTGGGGGGGGGGGGGATGGAGAAGGCATGCAATGACCAAGCATGACACTTGAAAAAATTTTATTTAAGATACAGAAAAAATGTTTCTTTATTCATCTTTGTTCTCTATCTTAACTTTCCTACAATCTCATCCATAATTAAAAATTCTCTATAATTATTAAAAACAGCACTATTTTTCTAATATCTCCAACAGTGACAACTCAGTGTCATCTTCAGCTACTCAGTTTCCCCATTTCACATCTCTTACTCCCCATCCCCTTTTCTCTACTAATGCAACCAATATCCTTATTTAAACATCCATCACCTCTCCCTTGAACTATTGCCACAGAATCCTAATCAATCGCCCTGCCTGGTCTCTAACTATTTCATGCTATCTTTCACACAGCTATTTAAATAATTTTTCAAAAGCTTTCCATGATAATCCTCTATAGAGTAAACTCCAGTTTCTGAAACTAGTAATGTAGCACAATTTGATGGGTAAGTAATTTAGGCTCAGCATGCCTAAGTTTCCTCAACTGTAATTGTTGTATTGTTGGGATTGTTGCAAGAATAAAAAGAAATATTTATAAAAAGGTTAGATCAAATGATTAACAAATTTATAAGTATTTTAATAAATTATTATACTCTTCCCCTTTGTAGTAGTTCCCTTTTGATCCCAGGACAAATATAATTTTATCTTTTTAAGCTTTATTACCTAACATAATATATAATGATTAGCATGATAATTTATTTATAAAATGTATAAATAAGCACATATATCCATAGCAGAAGGTAACCATAAAAAAATGTTTTCTGATAGAAGTGCACAATCAAAAATGCTTGAATATTACTGCTAAGAGATCATGGATAAATTTGATAAGATTACTGATTGTCCCAGCATTACAAAATTAGCCTTACACTATTCAGGTCAGGGCTTATATGAGAGGAAAATATTTCATGAATTCCCTCAAGTTCATTAATTTCTAAAATTATTATTCCTTGTCATTCCTTTTTTCTTACTCCTGACTTCATTTCTGTATCCTATCTTCTGATTCCTTTCCACTTGTATTTCCTTCTTTTCATAAAATAAAAATGAAAGTGATAGCATTTATTGTAAAGCACTTTAAATTTATTCTATATTTTGATCATCACAACAACCCTGAAAGTTATACACTATTATGATTATCATTATTGTTATTGTTATTATTATTGTTATTGTTATTATTATTATTATTATGCCAATTTTACACATAAGCAAACTGAGGAGAAAAGAGTTTAAATTACTTGACCAAGGTAATCATTTGCCCACTATAAGCTTTGGAGACAGGATTCAAACTCGACTCTTTTTGTCTCTAAGTTCAGTTCTTAATTTACCACTGGGGTCACTTAGATTCTCCATCAAAAGTATTTGTCACAGGGTCCCTAGGTGGCTAGGACACAGTGGATAGAACACCAGCCCTGGAGTCAGGAGGAACTGATTTCAATTCCCTCCTCAGGCAATTAATAATTACCTAGTTGAGGGATCTTGAACAAGTCAGTTATTCCCATTGCCTTGTAAAAAGAAAACAAAAAAAGTATGTCATAAAAGATTTTTATATTTATTGAAAATAAAGCAAGGGGAAAATCATTCTCACTATAATCTTGAGGAATTTGGATTAAAGAATATACAGACCTGTATGAACATGCATATCCATGTGCATATATCTATCTAGATCTCTCTTCAAATAGTACAATAACATTCCATTACATATACCACCTTTTTTAAAATTCATTTCCCCACTAATATATCACTCTACTTTCAATATCTTAGTTACCAAAAGAGAGTCTTCTCAATCACTTTCTTAAATTTAAATATTTTCCTTTGATTTATGTGACATATTCCTAGTTGTGATATTTCTTCTGTGATACACCTATAATTCAAAATAATTTATTGCTAGGCAGTAGCAGCATTGCTCTGAATTAATAATTTAATACTTGGGGATTGAACAATAGTGTCATATAATGGTGAACATATATTGTAGCATTCTGATTTTAATATAATGAATAGAATAATGATAACATATGGCAATAAATATGTATAATTTCCTCTAATACAAATCTAGCAAGGTTATGGTGAAAGGTATTTTTCCTCACTTTATCCTGAATAGATATGAATGTATTTTGTGACATACTTTTGGTTGGATATTGACTTGGCATAGTGGCAAATTATGCACCAGATTTAGAGAAAAGAAAAAATTGAGGTTCTATTCTGCATTTGCTATTAAGTTTGGGGTAGAGATGTTAAATAAATAAAGCTCAACCAATTCATGACTGATTTTCCATAGTTCATTCACCATTTGTATAAACCCTTTTGTTAATTTTTAATAATGTGTTATTCAGCAGATAAAATCTTAAAAAAGCCTTAGTCTATATATCTAAATTCTTAAAATATAAACTTTATTCTTTTTCTAATGAATTGTACAACTTGGAATATTTTTGAAATTCTTAAAATTCAGGTAACAGATATTGAAATACTTTAAAAAATAAATGTTGCATATTACATATATTGCACATATATCTATACATGTATAAATATAAATTAAAGATATAAGCAAACATATATTGAAATAAAGTTATGAAAAAGCAAAATGTACCTGAATGACAAAATGCCTTTATTATGATGATTAAAATAATGAAAGTTCATAAGTAAAGTATGGTTTTCAAAATTTAGCATATTTAATAGTTTAACAATTTAAATTAGCAGTACTATTTAATGCCCTGGATCTCAGTTTCCTCAGTTATAAATTATGTGTTTGGATCAAGCTATGTGCATATTCATATTTAGCTTTATATTCTAATTAACTAGTTTAGAAACCTTGGCAATGACTCAGAGGCTCAGATGAATCTGAGAACTTATCAGTTGTGGATTTGCTTGTAATTGTGTACAGAGTCAATCATCCATGATGGCAAATTCTTTAGAATTCTCATAAACAACACTTTGTCACAGAAAGCCAATTCATTTTGTGAAAAGATTTTCTCACTTTTTAAAATATATCCTCAATGTCAGGAGAAAGCTAGATAAAGTCATTGAATAAAACATATATGCTTCATTTAAAAGTATCATCTCTAAATTATTGCATGTTAAGCAACAATTTAAAAATATACAATATACCCTTTATATTTAGAATGAATGTAAAATATGACTACGTCATATATCAATCACATTCATTTAAATAATAGAAAACAGTCAACAAATTGATTTATCTGCTGAATTACTAAACATAATATCATTTAAAATTTTTAGAGAATCTAAGTAGTGAATTACTGCATTATTTTACTCAATTCACCATGCTAAGATACATGCACACAAATGCATGTGTATTCATGAATATCTATATGTATAGTCAATACAAGAATATATAATTATATTTATATGGATGCATATAAACATAAATGTAAAGAGATAGCTAGATAGATGATGAAGATCTCAATATAGAGATCAATACAAAGACAGATACTGATATTTACATAAACAGTAGCTACAGTAATAATGATTTAATTTTAAACCAATTTTCATATTGAATAAATAATAGAACCTCAAAATTTGAAACAGTGAATCAAGTTAGCAAGTAAAAATTTATCTAAATCAAGTACTTAATAAATAGAAGTTGCTGGAATAGACCCAAGAAAATACATTTAATTGCAACAAATCTTTATATTCAAGGACAATATATATATATATATATATATATATATATATATGCATATATGGATATTTATGCATATAGATGAATGGATACATGATATGTGAATATAGAATGCATGGGAGATACATATATATGCATATACATACATATCATATATGCCTACTGTTATAAATGAATGAAAAGAAAAACCTGCTAGAGTGAGAGAAAATTGTATATTTTATTCATGAACCTTGCAAGATACACCTTACAAGTTACGGGTACCTCACCTAGGTGTGAGGCATAAATTGGTTTTGGAACCTCAGGTAATTAATGGTCTTCAGAAACTCTTTCCCTTCCCTCTTGGATTTTCATAGGCTCTCAGAGTTTGAGTAACAAACTAAGAGATCCACCCATTCCATGACATGCCCCTAATATGATCCTGCCCGACATCAAATGATGCATAATATGCTAATGAACCCCAATTGTCACAGGTGGTGTGGGGGTTAATATTTAATTACCTAATTGTGCAAACTCAGTTGCATTAGGTCAAGACCTCTAGGTCACTCTTGACTGGTTGGGAACTAGTTTGGGGTTTGCTATCCGTAGAATCGGATTAGGAAAACTCTTCCAGTCTTGTCCTACTTTTGTAATGGATTCCATAAGGGTTCCCTCCACACCCTGTGAAGACCAACACCCTACATTCCTCACAACTCCCCCCTTTTCTTTTTAATAACAACTTGGTCTTCACACCTCACCAGCAGTGTCTTCTTCAAATTAATTCACAATCCTCATCCTTGATAGGACTACTTACTTTCCCTATCAGTATCTTTATCTCTTCCTTATTGGAGCCATACATCAGTCCTAATTTGCGATAGAATCTTGTACTATTTGAGTTATTAACTGGATCATATACAGAAGACACACACAGCTAATAGGATTATCCTACTTAGGGCCAATAATAAGATACCCAGTAACTGTTTCCACCATGGACCATTAAACCAATTCATCCAAGAGGTACTGAATGGGATTGTCCAGGTTTGGACTGGAACATGTGTCAACTTTCTAATATCCCTGGTTATCTTCTTTACCACCTGCCCATTGTCATCTATCTTTAGGCAGCAGCTTGGCAAGTTCAATTTACCACAGCCTCCCCTTCCTCGGCCAACAGGTAGTCTAGTACCAATCTATGTTGGATACTCACCTCTCCTATTTGGTCAACCAGCAAGTCCAAGACCCTAGCTGTGGGATTGGTAATTTTTCTACTACAGCTTGGAGTCTTATTAGTCTTTTCAGGATATAAACTGTGGTTCCAAAGTCTCAACTCCAAAACTGTGCCCAGGTAGTAGGCCATTAAGTCTAGCTAACAACTCCCTGACCAACTCTTTGGAAAACTGGGTGTAGGCAGTAGTCCTATAAATCCAATAACATCCCTCTAGCACTAGTTGGTTTTGAGAAATAGTTTCCAACATATGGTATATTTCTAAGGTTGCTGTACCTCCTTCCACTTCAAGTTTTTATACCAATGTCTTTAGAAAGGTCTTCCTGGCTCCAAACTCCCAAACTAAATTCCTGATTTTGTGCTATTGGATCAAGCTCAAGAATAGCTATTAGACCTAGTGATGTTCCTTAAATGATCTTCCTTACAAATGACCATTTCAGCACTTTCTTTGCAAGTCCATACTAACTAATAATCAGTTTCCCAAATAAATATCCCAGTTTGCACATCTTTCCAAGGGATCCAGGTACCATCATTAATCTCACATGAGTCTGAAGCCACTTATCTCTAAGTTGTACAGTCTAGAATATATGTACCCTGCTTGTGGATGTCCAGACATTTGCTACTCCCCAGGCAAATAGCCTGGCCAGTCAGTTATAAACAATAGTCACCCTGAACTGACTCAGTCACATGCCACTGGTGTCTCTCTCCTCTGGATCATAATCCTGTTCCACAGTGCTCCTCTGACCAGGGACTGAGAATCTAGGCCAGACCCAGGGGCACCCAAGGCCAATTCTCAAACTGCTGTGAACTATGACAAGTCCAATAGTCACACCAAAAGACTGGGCATTGACTTCTTCCAGCTAGACTCTCTTCCCACCATTACTAATACCCTGTTGTCTAAATCAGACATAGGACTGACTCATGCCCTAGATAGGATATACAGACTCACATAGCTATAATATTGCCACTCAATAATCTCCCTCTTTCTCTCTCAATAGAGAACATTTTCACCCTGCCTCCCCTCCTTTCTGTGAGGAGAAGGGCATAAGTAGTGGTGTAACACTTACAGAATCAAGGGGAATTTAGAGATAAACAATGTACACATAGGTCATAGATAGTGGAGATAACTTGTCTAGTGTCTCTCCTCTCTTCTCCTTCTCTTCTCCTTCTCTTCTCTTCTCTTCTCTTCTCTTCTCTTCTCTTCTCTTCTCTTCTCTTCTCTTCTCTTCTCTTCTCTTCTCTTCTCTTCTCTTCTCTTCTCTTCTCTTCTTCCTTAGATGCATCCAATGTTGTTCAGCATCTTCTAAATCTGTTCCAAAGAAGTCCGCTCCAGCTCTGACTCCTTGAGACCTTGTCTTCTAGTAGAGAAAATGCTTAACATCTTATTCAGATCAAAACACATGCTTCCATCACTAAAAAATGAGATTCTGGAGCTTATTACAATTTACGTTTTGCCTTATTGCCACATTCACATAGTTCACTTTTAACACAAACTTCCATTAGTATTTTACTACATGAGCAAACCCACAAGCTTGAGTCAATGTGATCATTCTCTTAGAGAGTTTGCTCCATACACATACATTCAACAGGTGTCTTTGTTCTATGAATACCCATTATTTGGCTTAAAATAGAACAATTTTAATCTTTGCTTTCATTATAATAATGACTCAAACATCCTTAACCAAAATGAATTTTTTCCAAATATCTCATATTTTCCATTTTCCTGGTGTACTTATCTAACTCATTTCCTTAAACTATAACTTGAAACTGTAATTATCCTAAGAAGTTCCCATTCTTTTTACCTAAATATCCCCTCTAAAACAAAAACTAAGGAAACCTAATTCTAATCTTAGCATGTAGTTGATCGAAGGTGTCAGAGTCAGACACCTAACCCATCTCTGGCTATTAATTTACCTAAAACTTTCCAGGACATTAAAGGAAATTTCGTTTATGTGTATTGAATATCAGCGTAAAGGCAGAGGTCACATGGGTAATTCAAATATCTTAGGCAAGAGTTATTCAACCAGGTGAGTTATTATCCAAATGTCAAGTCAAAGGGGTCCAACCTCAGCCATACTGAGAAGCCGCCCCTTCAGCTGCCCATCCCTGTCACCTAACATCCTTGGCCCACTGACTTCCTTGGCTCCAAGAACATGACATTTACCCAGTAGCATTTCTTTTTGCTGACCATCCTGGTATCTGACATAAGAGAAAATTAAAAATCCCACAATGTAAAATAGTTATTTTCACTTCCAGTGAATGCAATTCAGTAATTTCCAATTATAATCTTAATGGAGTATCAATTAATCAAAACTCTACCTAAAGCTCTGAGTATCCTTCCTGTGTCTTTCTAACTCTGACTGGTCCTACAGGCCTCATCTACTTTTTACTAGATATCCCTTTGTCTGAAATAATATATACTCCATCTCTATATAAAGATGGTATATCAGATTCCTCTTGACTAGAGAAACCTCCTTCTAGCCTGTTGTATCTTACAACAAATAAATGACTCCTTTGTCCAGGAGATTTTTTTTGCAGAGAAATTTCAAATTATCTTGTGTTTATCATTCTCATATGACATGCTTTTGCTTCAAAGCAAACAACCACTGCTTTAAATATATATATATATATACATATATATATATATGTATATATATATGTATATGTGTGTGTGTGTGTGTGTGTGTGTGTGTATATATAGTTCTAAAATATTCTCAATTCACATATATGATTAGAAACTTCTATAACTAAACTTGTTTACCGACTAACCATCCTCAACATACAAATGGTTATTTCTGTTTTGGCAAGGCAATTGGGCTTAAGTGACTTGCCCAAGGTCACACAGTCAGATAATCACTAAGTGAGGCCAGACTTGAACTCAGGTCTCCTGAATCCAGACTCAGTGCTCTATCCACTGTACCACCTAGCTTCCCCCTAACATATAAATTACTCTTCAGAATTCTTTAAAACCATTAGAACATCTTAGGGAACTTTGAAGTTCCAACATGTTTTATTAATTTCCAACATGCGTTATTAATTTCATTATAACAGAACAGCAATAAGAGTAACAAAGTAACACACAAATCCCTCCATCATTACATTATTCATGAGCCCACAGATCTATCCCAGAAAGGGTCATACTTTTTCACATTTTCCTTATTGCCCTTCAAATAAATCACAATTTAAACCCAGGCTTTAACAATACAGTATTTAAATGATATATTCACAAGAGATAACTAAATATTGCAAATATAATCGCTTTGAAGTTACAAAAGAATCACATAACTGATAAACACATCTTATTCATCACTAAGTTACCTCACAATAGGGCCCACAATTGCAATTTGTTCAGAAACACCCCATCAGCTGCCTGCAGTTACCAAAAGAGAAGTCCATATTCTTGACTTCTTTAAACATGCATTGTAAATATACATTAAACATTAAGATTGGTTTTTAAACATATCATTTCCCTTAGAACAATAGCAAAATGAGTATCCCATGTTCTTTACACTTTTGTTTCTTTACCCAAATTCTCAGAATCCAATTTCATACATATGACACATATAAAACCCCAATGTAATTACAACACAACTAACTTCCCAACATGGAAATTCAATAAAATAGAGGGCTTTACAGCATTCTTGATGTGAAGACAAGAGCAGAATAGAAAAGCTGACTTTAAATATTTCTCAAAAGAAGCAGGAAAAGGTAAAAAGTAAAGGGAAATCCTAAGTGACTTATTAAGGTTAAACTGATTACCCTCCTACATAAAAAGATAATACTGCTAACTCACAAGAAATTTGCCATTATTGGGACAGCTACAAGGAGTGTAAAGAGACAGAGGCATACCTGTGAACTGAATATGAAGCAATGAATCTAAAAAAAGTAAAATTTAAGGGGTGAGAGAAATATACTGGGAGAAGGGGATGAGGAGACATACAATAGGTTATATTTTCTCATATATAATACACAAGAAACAGTTGTTACAGTTCAGGGGAAGAGTGGGATTTGAGGCAGAGTAAGTGAACCTTATTCACATATAATTGACTCAAAGAGAGACTAACACACATTCACTGGGTATAGAAATGTATTTTACCAGACATAAAAGAAGAAAGTGAAGAGGATGGGGGGGGGGTTGATAGAAAGGATACACTTCTGTCTGTCTGTCTTTTTTCTAATACCAACCTGAACTTTCTGACTTTGTCTCCCTTCCTGTCTTTTTTGTCTATCTGATTTCTCTTTCTATCTGTATCTTATACTGTCCAATTCTGTCTCTGTCTATCTCTGTCTCTCTGTCTGCCTCTCTTCCTTTATATCTCTATCCTTTCTCTCCTATCTCTTTTCTGTCACTGTTTCTCACAGTCTGTTTATTCCTTTCTGCCTATTTCTGTCTCTCCCTCACTCTTTGTTTTATATAGCACTGCAGGATTTGCAAATTACTTTATTAACACTATGTCACAAACCAAGGAAATAGGTGATATTAATTTTTTTATACATGAGAATACTCTTACACAGTGAGGTTGGCTTTACCAAGGATTACAAAGTTAGGGGCAGCTAGGTGGTGCAGTGGACAGAGCACTGGTCCTGGAGTCAGGAGTACCTGAATTCAAATGCAGCCTCAGACACAATAATTAGGTGTGGGACTTCCTATTAAGATGGTGGAGAGAAGACAGGCACAGTTCTAAAGTCTCCTTATTGTTCCTCATCTATCACATGAAACAAACCTCTTAACAGAAATCCAACCCACAAAAGTCAGAAAGCAAAGACTGGAGAAAGAACATCTGTGTCCCTCAGCAGCCTTGGGCGAGTGCAACAGGTGAGTCTGGGTGCAGAGGGCAGATCAGCCACAGATCAGCCTGCCTCCCCTGCTGCTGAGGCATGTTCCCAGAACAAACAATTACAGACTGCTTTTGCATCAGGCACATGTGAGTGAGCAGAAGAACCATACCAGCTGGCAATAAGGAGAGGGATGACATCACACCAGGGAAAATTCCACCAGTGATTGAAGGAAAAAGAATTCAATAGCTTCAAGCCTTCCAATCAAGCTATGGGAGAAGGCCTCAATCAAGGTTATAGACACTCTGGAGAAAGCAATAAGTACCTCCTACTGGCAAGAAAAAGAAATTGCACTCAGTGAGTAAAGCCTCTAGTGATCCCAAAACCAAGCCCCTGTGAACCAGCCCCTCCCCAACTCAACGTTGTAGCAAAATCAAGAAGGGTCAGGGAAAAGGTAGATCCATAGAAAAATTCTTGGAAGGAAAAGATCTTAAATCAGAGAGAACTAGAACCTCTGAGGAGACTATGATCTGGTCTCCAGCACAGAAAGACTTCCTTGAAGAAATAAGGAAGGCGTTTAAAAATAACTGCAAAATTTGGGAGAGACAACAAAGAACAAGAAAACAAATACTTAGAAATTACAATTGGTCAAATACAGAATGAGACAATCTCTCAGATCATCAATTGGACAAATACAAAATGAAAATAATTCTCTCAGATTCTCAATTGGGCAAATGCAAAAAGAAAAAATTCTCTCAAAACCTCAATTGGTCAAATGGAAAGCTCTTTCAAAAGTAGAATTGACCAATTGAAAAAGGAGTTGCAAAAAGTTAATGAAGAAAACTCCACCCTAAAATAAGAATGGAGTCTGCAGAAACTAATGACTTCATGAGACAGCAGGAGCCTGTTAAATAAAATCAAAAAATAGAAAAACACTACGTCGTTAAAAAGACATGAAGGAGAAGGAAGGAGGGGACTGAATGGGGTAAATCTCATTACACTAAGAGGCACAAAATACCCAAGGTAATAGGGGCGAAGAAGGGAGGAGATGAGAAACACCTGAATCTTCTTCTCATCAGACGTGGCTTAAAACCAAATTACCAGACTCAGTTAACTTAAAAAATCTAACATTTCAAGTATTATAAGGGAAAAGTGGAAAGGGGAAAGGGGAAAGAAAGGGAAGGGGATGATATAGGAGGGCAAACACATGGAAGGGGGTGATATTCAGAAACAAAACACTGGTGAATACAAGTAAGGGGGGAAGGGGGAAAATACAAACAAAGGGAAGATAGCATGGAGGGCATTAAAGAAATAGAATCATAACTTTGAATGTGAATGGAATGAACTCTCCCTTAAAATGTAAGGGAACAGCAGAGTGGATTAAAACCAGAATCCTACAATATGCTGCTTACAAGAAACTCATTTGAAACAGAGAGATATAGAGTAATGGTAAAAGGTTTGGAGCAAAATATATTTTGCTTCAGCAAAAGTGAAAAAAGAAGGGGGTATCAATCCTTATCTCAGACAAAACAGCTGCAAAAATAGATAGCATTAAAAGAGAAAAGGAAGGAAACTTTATCCTCCTAAAAGGTGTCATAGAAAATAAAGTGATTTCAATACTGAATATATATGCATGCAATAGGATATCATCCAAATTCTTAGAGGAGAAGCTGAAAGCACTACAGGAAGACATAGACAGCAAAACTTTACTCGTGGGAGACCTCAACCTCCGACTCTCAGATACAGATAAATAGAACCATAAAAGAAACAAGAAAGAAGTTAAGGAGGTAAATAGATTGTTAGAACAACTAGATATGGTAGAATTATGGAGGAAAAATGAATGAGGATAGAAAAGAATATACCTTTTTCTCTGTAGTAAATATCACTTATACAAAAATTAATCATGTACTAGGATATAAAAACCCAATGATCAACTACAGAAAGGCAAAAATAGTGAATACATCTTTCTTAGATCACAATGCAATAAAAGTCATATGGAATATTGGATCAAGGAAATATGGACCTAGAAATAATTGGAAACTGAATAACCTCATTTTAAAGAATGAGTGGACCAAAAAACAAATTACAGAAAGAATTAATCATTTTATCCTAGATAATGACAACAATGAAACAACATACCAAAACCTATGGGATTTACTCAAAGAGGCTCTCAGGGTATATATTATATCATTAAATGCTTACATGAATAAATTAGAGAAAGAAGAAATCAATGAACTAAACATGCAAATAAAAAAATTAAAGAAAGAACAAATTAGAAATCCCCAATTAAATACCGAATTAGAAATTCTAAAAATTAACGGAGAAATTATAAAATTGAAATAAAAAACTACTGAATTAATATTTAAACCCAAAAAAATTGGGCTATTGAAAAAATCAATAAAATTGATAAACCTCTGGTCAATTTGGTTAAAAAAATGAAGAAAACCATATTGCTAGTATCATAAATGAAAAAGGTGAACTCAGCACCAATGAGGAGGAAATTAAAGTAGTAATTCAAAATTATTTTGCTCAACTCTATGCTAATAAAATTGATAATCTAAGTAAAATGGATGGATATTTACAAAAATATAAGTTGCCCAGGTTAAGTGAAGAGGAGGTTAAATAGCTATACAACCCCATTTAAGAAAAAGAAATTCAACAAACCATCATTAAACTCCCTAACATAAAATCTCCAGGGCCTGATGGATTCACAAGTGAATTCTACCAAACATTCAGAGAACAATTGGTTCCAATTCTATATAAACTCTTCAGAAAATATGGGAAGATGGAACTCTGCCTAACTCTTGCTATGAAACCAATATAGTCCTTATACTTAAACCAGGAAGAATTAAAACATAGAAAGAAAATTATAGACCTATCTCTCCAATGAATATAGATGTGAAAATCTTAAATAGAATCTTAGCAAAACAATTACAACAAGATATCACTGGGATAATATATTATGATCAAGTAGGATTAATCCCAGGAATTCAGGGTTGATTCAGTATTAGGAAAACTGTTAGTATACAAAATTATATCAAAAACAAACCTAACAGAAATTACATGATCATATCAATAGATGTTGAAAAAGCCTTTGATAAAAAACAGCACCCATTCCCACTAAAAACACTAGAGAGTGTAGGAATAAATAGACTGTTCCTTAGAATAATTAGCAGTATCTATCTGAAACCATCAACAAGAATTATATTCAATGAGGAGAGACTAGAGGCATTCCCAATATGATTGGGGTGAAACAAGGGTGCCCATTATCACCACTACTGTTCAATAGCATTTTAAAAATGTTAGCTTCATCAATTAGAGAAGAAAAAGAAATTGAAGGAATTAGAATTGGGAAGGAAGAGACAAAACTCTCACTCTTTGCAGATGACATGATGGTCTACCTTGAGAATCCCAAGAAATCATCCAAAAAACTATTGGAAACAATCAGCAATTTTAGCAAAGTTGCAGGTTATAAAAGAAACCCTCATAAATCCTAAACTTTTCTATATATGTCTAGGAAGATAAAACAGGAAGAGCTAGAAAGAGAAATTCCATTCAAAGCAACCTCAGACAATGTAAAATACCTGGGAGTCTAATTTGCCAAGACAGACTCAGAAACTTTTTGAAAACAATTTTAAAATACTTCTGACACAAATTAAATCAGATTTAAATAACTTGGCAAATATCAACCAAAATTAAATTACCTGTTTAGTGCTGTACCCATCAAAATTCCAAAAAAATACTTTAATGAGTTAGAAAAAGTTATAAGTAAATTCATATGGAGAAATAAAAAGTGAAGAATTTCCAGGACTTTGATGATAAAAGTGCAAAAGAAGGGGGCTTAGCCCTAGCTGATCTAAAATTATATTATAATGCATCAGTCATCAAAACTATTTGGTATTGGCTAAGAAATAGAGTGGTGGACCAGTGGAACAGACTAGGAGCAATAGCAGGAAATTATTGTAGTAATCTGCTGTTTGATAAACACAAAGAGTTCAACTATTGGGATAAAAACTCTCTTTGATAAAAACTGGTAGGAAAATTGGAAGTTAGTATGGAAGACACTTAGATTAAACCAACACTTCACACCCTTTACAAATATAAGATCTAAATGGTTACAAGATTTAGACATAAAAAACAAGAATATAAGCTAATTAGAAGATCAAGGACTAGTTTACCTGTCAGATGTATGGAAAGGGAAGCAGTTTATGACTAAGGAAGAGATGGAGAACATGACCAAAAACAAACCAGATAATTTTGATTGCATTAAATTAAAAAACTTTTGCACAAATAAAACCGCTGTAACCAAGGTCAAAAGAAATGTAATAAGTTGGGAAATAAATTTTTTTAATGGTTTTTGCAAGGCAATGGGGTTAAGCAGCTTGCCCGAGGCCCCACAGCTAGGTAATTATTAAGTGTCTGAGGTCTGATTTGAACTCAGGCACTACTGACTCCAAGGCTGGTGCTCTATCCACTGCATCACTTAGCCACCCCATGGGAAACAGATTTTACAACTAATGATTCTGACAAAGGACTCATTTCTAAAATATACAGAGAACTGTGTCATATTTTAAAAAAATAGCTATTCCCCATTTGACAAATGGTCAGAGGATATGCAAAGGCAATTTACAGATGAGGAGATCAAAGCAATCAATAGTCACATGAAAAATTGCTCTAAATAATTAATTATTAGAGAAATTCAAATTAAAGATTCTCTGAGGTACCATCTCATACCTGTTAGACTGGATAATATGACCAGAAAGGATGATGGTCATTGTTGGAAGGGTTGTGCCAAATCTGGGACAATATTACACTGTTGATGGAGATGTGAATTCATCCAACCTTTCTGGAGAGAAATTTGGAACTATGCCCAAAGGGCAACAAAAATGAGCATACCCTTTGATCCAGCAATACCACTACTGGGTCTATACCCTGAAGAGATGATGAAAAAGGGTAAAAACATCACTTGTACAAAATTATTCATAGCAGCCCTGTTTGTGGTGGCAAAGAATTGGATATCAAGTAAATGTCCTACAATTGGGGAATGGCTTAGCAATTAGTATATGTATGTCATGGAACATTATTGTTCTATTGGAAACCAGGAGGGATGGGAATTCAGGGATGCCTGGAAAGATTTGCATGAACTGATGCTGAGTGAGATGAGTAGAACCAGAAAAACACTGTACACCCTAACAGCAACATGGGGGTGATGTTCAACCTTGATGGATTTGCTCATTCCATCAGTGCAACAATTCGGAACGATTTTGGTCTGTCTGCAATGGAGAATACCATCTGTATCCAGATAAAGAGCCATGGAGTTTGAACAAAGTTCAAGGTCTTTTCCCTTTAATTTAAAAACAGATATATTATTGTCTGATCTTGTTTTCTCATATACTTTTTGTTTCTTCCTTAAGTATATGATTTCTCTCTCATCACACTCAATTTGGATCATTGTACAAACATGGAAACAAAATAAGGACTGACAGATTGCTTTCTGTGGGGGGTGGGGGAGGGAAGTAGGATTCGGGAAAAATTTTAAAACTCAAATAAAATCTTTAATAAAAAATAATTAATTAGTTGTGTGGCCTAGGGCTAGCCACTTAACCCCTTTGCCTTGAAAAAAAAAACCTAAAAAAAAGAATTACAAAGTTAGTTAAGTTTCTGAACTTAAATTTTAACTTAGAACTTCCTTTCTCCAAGTTCAACATTCTATTCAATGTGTTATTTACCTGCCCCTGAAATCTAACCTCTGTGGCACACTGGATAGAGCACGGGCACTGGAATAAGGAGGACTTGAGTTCAAATTCAGCCTCAGACACCTAATAATTACCTGGCTATGTGATCTTAGGTATATCACTTAACCCCAAAACCTTGCAAAAACAAACAAAAAAAGGAAATATAGCCAGAGGTCATTATAAAATCATAATAAAGAAAACTAAATTTGATATACAATTAGGAATACTTTTCATACTATTAGGTCATGCTTACTTAGAACATACAAATTCAACAAGCTAATAAAAAGGAGACAAATAACAGTCTGCATGATTATTTGTTTGAATTTATTGAGTAACTGAATTTAAAATGTCAAGGCATATAAGAAAAAGAATTATTTTTTACATTTTTACATTTTTCTTTATTAAACATTTCTAAAATAGTCTTGGTGTAAAAATAAGCAAAATACCCCACCCACCACAAAAATAGTAAAATCTCACATAAAACAAAGTAGAAAAACAAAATAGTACTTTTTTTTGTACATTCTTTATCATAAGTCCATCAGAGGAGTTGCTTCCACATTTTCCCACAGTTGCTATTGCTGATTGTATTTTCCTCCATCCATTCCTCCCTTCTCCCATTTATTCTATTTCCTCTATACATTCACATAATCCCTCCTCAAGAATGTGCTAAGTGGTGCAATGGATAGAACACTGGCTCTGGAGTCAGGAAGATCTGAGTTCAAATCTGACCTCAGACACTTAGTAATTGCCTAACTGGGACCTTGGGCAAGTCACTTTTACCTCTTGCCTAAAATCAACTTTAAAAAAAAAAAGTGTGCTTTGGGGCAGCCAAATGGCTCAGTGGCTAGAACACCGACCCTGAAGCCAGGAGAACACAAATCCCAACCCACACACCTAACAGCCACCCAGTCCTGCAATCCTGGGCAGACCGCACAATCCTACCACCTTGCCAAAAAAAAGTGTTTTGTATCTGACTACCCTCTCCCATGATCTACCTTCTCTTCTGTCACCTATACTCCCCCTCCTTACCCCCATTCCCTTTCTCCCATTCTTTCTTCTCCTGTTAGAGATTTCTATATCATATTAATGTTTCATCTCTGAGCTATTTCTAATGAGAATGAAGGCTCACTTATCCCCCCCACCTTTCCCCCATCCACTGTATTGCAAAAGGTTTTTTTTTACTCTTTTACGTGATATGTCTTAGCCCATTCTACTTCTCCCTTTCTCTTCTTCCCAATACATTCTTTTATTACCAATTGACTCAATCTTAATAATTTATTATACCTTAATAATCAGTTCTCTCCTGTGCCTTGTGCATATATACTCCTCTTAACGGCTATATTAATTGAGATGTTTCCTATGAGTTATCAGTATCATCTTCCCACGGAGGAATATAAGCAGTTCAACATCATTAAATTCACCATAATGTACCAGTATCTTGTACCCTGTATGCTTTACCTGAGTCCTGTACTTGGGGATCAAACTTTCTGTTCAGTTCTTGTCATTTCAACAGGATGGACGAAGAAAAAAATTAATAGAGAAATTGATTCTTAAATAATTGTTTCTCAAACTCATACTGAATACATATATATATATATATGTATGTATATACATGTATATGTGTGTGTTTTTTTTAAATAATATTCTTATGGGTGTTTTTATAAGAATCTTGGATACTTTTTTCTGAAGCAAATATTTGTCTCTTTAATCTACAAGTCATTCAGGTTAAACATTTTGATTTTAAACTTTCTGCAATGTATCACATATCTGTCTCATAAATTTTAAGTTTCCAGGAAGCTGAGATTTGAGATATATATATATGTGTGTGTGTGTGTGTGTGTGTGTGTGTGTGTGTGTGTGTGTGTGTGTGTGTGTGTTTGTTACACCAAGATCTTAGTATTGTCTTATTTAATTTTCTATTTCTTTAAGAATTAAAACATGTATCCCATTTGAATTTTTTCACTTCAATAAGTGTCTAATTTCTTGGCATCAACTTTTCCTTCAAAGAATTGAAAGAACCTAAAATAAATTTCAAGGGAAGAAAAGATGTTAGAAAATAAAAATCAGCCAAACTTCCAAGATCATTGACATTGCCCACTGTCACATCTGGGGAATGGATGGACCAAACCTTCATTGCTGAATGAGCATTGCCTCAGTCAAAATGAAATGTATTAAAGACTTCAGCTTAAAAAGGTCAGTGTCTCCCAGTACATCTTAGGTCATCTCCAGTCATCCTGATCTAAATCTTGTCCCTGGTTCAGATGTTCAAGAGAAGAAAGTTATGGCCAGTGACTTTGCACAACCCCTCTCACTTAAATTCAATTCACTTGCATGTAATGGCATCACTTACCTATAATTATGGTCCCCTTCAAGAATGAAGGAGAAACACCTCTAACAACAACCACCCCTTGGGATTCTGAGATCACAAATTGTTAAGGAAAAAAAGATTCATGGTTTGTGCAATGCTTTAGAATCAGCATTCTCATGCTGAGAATTATTTATTTAGATTTTTATAAGTGTTTGGGTTTTTATTGGAATTTGTAGGATATATATATTTTTCCTTAATAAATTTCAAATTCTCATTCAGAAACCTGACTACATATAAGGGCAACAAGAAAGTTCAAACTGTAGTAATGGAAAGACTAAAGAGTTACGGGATCCCATTAGAATAAAAGAAATACTTAAATTGGATTTGTTTTTTTTAAAGTATCAATTATTCATGTTTAACATTCTCTTTTTTAATTTTGAGTTCCAAATTCTCTCCCTTTCAAAAGTCACTCCTTCACCCATTGAGAAGATAAGGAACATGTAAATTATAACTGTGAAATCATGCAAAATGAATTTCTATATTGGCCATGCTGCCAAAAAAATTGAAAATAATTATACTCAATTTTTTACTTGGACTTCATCAGCTCTTTCTTTGGAGATAAATGATATTTTTGATCAGGAATTGAGTCAGATCAAACTATTAGAGAAGCTGTCTTTCAGTTTAGTTTTGTTTCTATATCAGTGTTACTGTATACAATGCTAACCTCATTCTGCTCACTTCACTTTGCTCTGGTTCATCTAAGTGTTACCAGATTATTTTGCAATAACCTTATTCAACATTTTTTATATTACAGTTGTATTTCATCACAAAAATATGCCACACACACACACACACACACACACACACACACAAACACACACATACAAGATCCTGACATAAATATTTTGGTATGATTAGTCCTTTCCCTTTTTCTTTGATCTCTTTGATATAGACCTAAAAGTTGCATTGCTAGGTCAAAGGAGATAGAGGTTCAAAGCACTTTGAGTATATTTCCAGATTATTCTCCAGATTAATTTGACTAGTACACACATCCCTTCAATATTTATCCAATATTTTTAATATCTCATTGAGTATACTACTTTCCTTTGCTGTTATGTTAGCCATGTTGATAGGTGTGAGATCATACCTCATGGTTATTTCAATTTGCATTTTTCAAATCAGAAGAGATAGAGAACATCTTTTCATTTGACTATATTTAAAGTTTTGTTTTCTTTTTCTGATAATTACCCATTCATAACTTTTGACCATTTATCAACTAGGTAAATGTTATTATTTTAAACAAATTTAAATCAATTCTCTTAATATTTTAAAAATAAGGTCTTTTTCAAACAGTCTACTAAAAAAGATCCCATGTTTCCTTCTTTCTTTCTAAATTTTGCACCATTGACTTTCTTTCTTAAACTTTACATAATCGAAATTATCCATTTTAGTTCACAAGACCCTCTCTCTCTTTGTCTGTCTCAGGTTCTCTCTTACATTTTAAGGTAGTTTTCCAATATAATCTCATTCCTAGGCTATCTTTTTGATTATAGGTTTTAGGTAGTTCAATAATTATTTAAATAAATATTTCTTTTAATTTTTTGCAAGGCAATGGGTTTAAGTGGCTTGCCAAAGGCCACACAGCTAGATAGTTATTAAGTGTCTGAGGCTCAATTTGAACTCAGGTATGCCTGACTTCAGGGCCAATACTCTATCTACTGTGCCACCTAGTCACCCCAATAATTCTTAAAAATCACTCTTTAATCTGTTTTGGGGTTTATTTATTTTTCCAATGAGGTATTGCACATTTTAATTTTTTTAATTCTTTGAACTTTTTTTTTATTATATCTTAATATCTCTAAGCATTATTAGCTTCTAGTTGCCCAGTGTTACTGTTTGAGAATTATTATCTATTTTTCTCATTTGACCGATTCTGCTTTTTAAGGAGTTATTTTCTTCAGGGAATTTTTGTGACTATTTGCCCATTTGACCAATTTTACTTTTAAGCTGTGATTTTCTTTTCAATGTTTTTTTTTGTGCCTCTTAAAAGGAAACATACTGTTAAGTCTCTTTTCACAATTTTTTTGGATCAGTCTCATTTATTTTTCCAATTTTTTTCTCTAAAACTCTTACTTTTCTAAGTTCTATAAATTCTTGTTGGTTTTGAGTTCATTTTACATCTTTTATTTAGGAATTATTTATTCATATTTTCACATTTTTTTCTTTTTTGGTTTGTGTTTTGATTCTTGCTGGAGCCACAGAAGCTTTATAATGATCATTTTATTGTTATTTACTTATTTTTCTATCCTATTTCTTGACAGAACTATAAGTTAATTTGAATTCTGCTTACCTAAGTGTGGGGAGGCACTACTCTATACTTTAAATTTTCCCCCCATTCCTCTTTTTAGAGTTTGTTCTCAGATTCTGTAAGATTTCAGTTCTTCAAAGTTCATGTAATTTGGAGATGGTTGTGGTTATTGCTCTCCTATCCTAATCACTGATCTTTACTCAGAAAGATCCTGATTCTCCCTCAGAGGTAAGCACTACTACCCTTAGGGGTCCTCTTTATCATGCAACTATAACCTGCTATGCTGCTCCCCTGCAGTCTCACCCACTCTTTTCTGTTCAGGAACAGTGACCCAGAAAGGAGTTGCTAAATAGTATAGGTCTTGCATCTAATACAATCTCATTGTACCATCTAATCTATCTCTCACCAACCTTATTTCTACTACTGTCTCAACTAAGACACAAAGTTGGTTTGGCATTGTATGTATTCTGTATCAGCCATCTGTCTAATGTCACTAACCTTTCTTCCTGATATCCTAAATGTTTTACACTGGCATATTATCTGCAATTGAAAAATTTATTTGACTTGTTATTTTACAGTTGTTTGGTGGAGAAATTGGGATAAATTGACTAGATTTCTGTCTCTACCCTTCCATCATGGCTCAGTTCCAGTGTCCCACATTTCAAGAATGTCATTGGATCACCAATCAATCACTAATCCTTCTAGACAATTACAGTTTTAATTGTTTCCACTAATTGCTTTGATCCTAAAAGATATATCAAATAAAGATGAAATCCTGGAAAATTAGCAACCATTATATTTATACTTTCCTCCAATTATTCATTAAGCCTATTAATTTAGCCACTGTATAGCAATATAGCATTTAACACAGATAATCATGAGATCTGCTTAAAGTGAAAAATCTGCTGGACTTCTGGCCAAGATGGCAGAGAGAAGACAGGCACTGTGCTAAAGTCTCCTGCTCTTCCCTCCTATATAACATGAAACAAATCTCTCAATAGAAATCCGATAGACAAAACCAGAAAAAGAAGCTACAAGAAGAAAATCTACAAGCAAGATCTGTCTTCAGGGATTGTGGTGAGCCAGGGGCAGGGAGCAGAGAGTCAGTGAGAGTGGGGTAAAATTCATACTAACCTAGGTTAAGCCATGGAGACACTGACTGCAGGAGCTACACTCTAAGAGACAACTGGGGCGTGGAAGCTTTGGCTGTGGGACTGATTGCCTGGGGTGCTCTGGAAGGGCTTGATGGTGATTTCCAGCATGGAGAGTTGCAGAGTGCTGCTGGACATCGATCTGCTGGGCTCCTCTGGTCTGGAGGACCTCAAACTCCATACATTCATTTCAGCTGAACCCTCTTCCCAGAACACAGTAACAGCCCACCCCTGCCCCCCAGGCTCAGGCATGGGCAGAAGAGCTCCCTCCGCCTTATAGGGATATTAATTTACTCACCCCAGGGCATAGCCCACACTGTTTAAGGAGAAAAGTGTGAATCTGGCAGCTCCACCAACCTGCTCTAGGCCTAGGGAGTGGGTCTCTAAACAAGGTCACAGGCACTCCAGAGAAAGCAATCAGCACCCACTACAGGTTGGCCCATGAGAGTTATTAAACACAGTGAGCAAAACCTCTAACACCCGCTACTGACCAGCCCACTTGGAGCAAAGCCTCTAGGCACCTCAACACCAAAACTCTGTAAACCAGTCCCTCATCCAACACATAATCTTAGGAAAATGAAGTAAGAACAGAGGAGGAAATTAGTAACTTCATGAACCAACAAGAATTTGTTCAACAAAACCATAAAATCAAAAAAAAAAAAAAAACTAGAAGAAAATGTAAAACACCTCATAAGCAAAACCACTGACCTAGAGAACAGAACCAAGAGAGGCAACTTAAGAATACTGGGCTCCCTGAAAATATTGAAAAAAAAAATCCTTGACTTAATATTACAGAATTTAGTGATGGAAAATTGCCCTGATATGATGGAACCAGAGTGAAAAATAGTTATTGAATGAATATATCAGTCCCCTACAGAAAAGTATCCAAAATTAAAACATCAACGAATATTGTGGCCAAATTCCAGAACTATCAGATAAAAGAAAATCCTGCAAACATCCAGAAAGAAACAATTTAGATAATAAGAAGCCACAATAAGGATTACACAGGAACTGGTTGCATCAACAGTAAGGGACTGAAGGGCCTAGAATGTAATATTCCAAAAAGTAAGAGAACTGAAGAATGCAGCCAAGGATTCACTACCTAGCAAAACTGAGCCTTCTCATCCAGAAGAAAAGATGGAAATTCAATGAAATAGATGACTCCATCTTCTCCTGATGAAAAGACCAGAACTTAATATAAAATTTAGAATTCAAACAGGAGACTCAAGAGACACATGAAAAAGGTTAAAAAGGGCGGGTAAAGAAAAAAGCTGCTATCCAATAAGATGAAACTGGCTATATCCCTACTTGGGAGGAAGACTCTTATAACTCTCAAGAACTGTAACTCTATTGGAGAGAATATACTTAGACAGAAGTGATGAATGCTCATGATTTTTCTGTGACTCAGAAAGAATGATTTAAAAACAAGACCACCATAAAAATGGGGAAAATAAAGAGACAAGAGGATGGAGAAGACTGAATGGGATAAATCTCATTACATTAAGAGCTACAAAAGACCTATTGTAATAGAGAGAAAGAAGGGAGCAGGTTGAGAATCACCTGAATCTTCCTTTCATCAGATTTGGCTTAAAGTTAACAAACATATACTCAGTTAAGTTAAGAAACTTATCTTACCTTTCAAATATAAAAAGGGGAAAGGGGAAGGGGGAGGAAAAAGGGAACTAACAGAAGGAAGGAAAGGAAGAAAGGGCAAATGGAAAAGGGAAAGAAAGGGGAGAGGGATTGGATATAGGAGGACAAACACACTGCAGGTGGTGGTATTCAGAAAGAAAATATGGCCTAAAATGGATAAAGTGCAAAAAAAGGGGGAAAATACAAACAGAGGGAAGATAGCATAGAAGGTAATAAAGAGTAATTATAACTTAGAATGTGAGTGGAATGAACTCTCCCTTAAAACATAAACCAATAGCAGAGTGTATTAAAAACCAGAATCCTACAATATGCTGCTTACAAGAAACTCATCTGAAGCACAGATACAAATAGAGTAAAGGTAAAATGTTTGAGCCAAATATATTTTGATTCACCTGAAGTGAAAAAAGAAGGGTAGCAATCCTTTGCTCAGACAAATCAGCTGCAAAAATAGATAGCATTAAAAGAGATAAGGAAGGAAACTATATCCTCCTAAAAGGTACCACAGTCAATAATGTAATTTCAATACTAGGTATGTATGCACCAAATGGTATAGCACCCAAATTCTTAAAGGAGAAGTTGAAGGAGTTACCAGAAGACATAGACAGCAAAACTCTACTGGTGGGCTACCTCAAACTCCAACTCACAGATTTAGATAATTCTAATAATAAAATAAACAAGAAAGAAGTAAAGGAGGTAAATAGATTGTTAGAAAATCTAGGCATAACAGACCTATGGAGGAAAATGAATGGGTATTGAAAAGAATATACTTTTTCCCCCCTAAAGTACATGGCACTAACACACATAATTGACCATGTACTAGGGAACAATTGCAGAAAAGCACAGATCATAATGCAATCGCAATCACATGCAGTGATGAGTCAGGGAGAAAAAGATCTACTAATTGGAAACTAAATAACCTCATTTTAAGGAATGAATGGACCAAATCACAAATTAGAGAAAGAATTAATGATTTCATCCTAGATAATGACAATAATGAAACAACATATCCAAATTTATGGGATACAGCCAAGGCAGCTATCAGGGGATATGTTACATTTTTAAATGCTTACATGAATAAATTAGAAAAAGAAGAAATCAATGAACTAAACATGAACTAAAAAAATAAAGACCAAAATAAATAAATAAATAAATATGAAATAAGAAATTCTAAAAATCAAAGGATAAATTAATAAAAATAAAAAGTAAGAAAACTACTGAACTAACACACAAAACCAAGAGTTGGTTTTATGAAAAAAAAAATAACTGATAAAATTCTGGTCAATTTGATTATAAAGAAGAATGAAGAAAACCAAATTGCTAGTGTCATAAATGAAAAAGTTGAACTCACCATCAATGAGAAGGAAATTAAAGTAATAATTTAGACTAATTTTGCCCAAATCTATGCCATGAAACTTGATAATCTAAGTGAAATGGATGAATATGTACAAAAATATAAGTTGCCCAGGTTAAATGGAGAGGAAATTAAATACCTAAATAACTCTACATTGAAAAAAGAAACTCAAGAAGTCATTATTGAGCTCTTTAAGAAAAAATCTCCAGGCATAGATGGATTCACAAGTGTATGATATCAAACATTTATGGAACAATTGTTTCCAATTCTATATAAACTCCTTGAGAAAATAGGTGAATTCAGAACTCTGCCTTACTCTTTCAATGACACCAATATGGTGCTAATACCTAAATCTGGAAGAGATAAAACAGAAAAAGAAAATTATAAATCTATCTCCCTGATGGATATAGATGCAAAAATTTTAAGTAAGGTCTTATCAAAATGATTACAACAAGTTATCACTAGGATAATACAATATGACCAAGTAGGATTTATCCCAGCAATGCAGGGTTGGTTCAATATTACATGAACAGCTGCATAATTAATTATATCAATAACAAACCTATTAGAAATCATATGATTTTATCAGTAGATGCTGAAAAAACCTTTGACAAAATATAGCATACATTGCTACTAAAAACACTAGAAAATGTAAGAATAAATGAACTGCTCCTTTGAATAACAAGCAGTATCTCTCTGAAACCATCAACAAGCATTAAATGCAATAGGTATAAGTTAGAGGCAATCCCAATAAGATCAGGGGTGAAACAAGGATGCCCATTATCACCACTACTATTCAACATTGTGTTAGAAATTTAGCTTCAGCAATAAGAGAAGAAAAAGAAATTGAAGGAATTAGAATTGGGAAGGAGACAAAACTCTCACTCTTTGCAGACGACATGATGTTATATCTAGAGAATCATACATCATCATCTAAAAAATTATTGGAAACAATGAGCAACTTTAGCAAACTCACAGGATATAAAATAAATCCTCATAAATCCTCAGCAATTCTATATATTAATAGAAGATACAGAAGCAAGACCTAGAAAGAGAAATCCCATTCAAAGTAACCTCAGACAAAATAAAATACCTGGGTGTCTACCTGCCAAGGCAGTCTCAAAAACTTTTTGAAAACACTTAAAAACTCTTCTCACACAAATAAAATCAGATTTAAATACCTGGGCAAAAATCAACTGTTCATGGATAGGTCAAGCTAATATAATAAGATGACAATTCTACCTTAATTAAACTAATGATTACCTCCCTTAGAGATTCAACAATCAGGCACAATTATTTAGTGCACTATCAATCAATATTCCAAAAATTACTCCATTGAGCTAGAAAAAATTGTAAGTAGATTCATATGGAGAAATAAAAAGTCAAGAATTTACAGGGATTTAAGGGGTGGCTAGGTGGTGTAGTGGATAAAACCGGCCTTGGAGTCAGGAGTACCTGGGTCCAAATCCAGTCTCAGACACTTAATAATTACCTAGATGTGTGTCCTTGGGCAAGCCACTTAACACCATTTGCCTTGCAAAGAAAAACTAAAACAAAAAGAATTTCCAAAGATTTAATGAAAAAAGTGCAAAGGATGGTGTGGCCTAGCTCTACCAGATCTAAAATTATATTATAAAGCATCAGTCATCAAAATTGTCTACAGGTAGCTAGGTTGTGCAGTGGCTAGAGCACTAGTCCTAGAGTCAGGAGTACCTAAGTTCAAATCCAACTTCAGACACTTAATAATTACCTAGCTGTGTGACCTTGGACAAGACACGTAACCCCATTGCCTTGCCAAAAAAACCCAAACAAACCTAAAAAAAAAGAATCAAAGGAAAAATAAATAAAATAAACTGCCTTATACTGGCTAAGAAATAGAGTGCCAGATCAGTGGAACAGACTAGATGCCATAGCAGGAAATGATTATAGTAATCTTCTATTTGTTAAACCCAAAGAGTCCAGGTTTTGGAATAAGAACTCTCTCTTTGATAAAAAATTATTGGGAAAATTAGAACTTAGTATGGCAGAAACTTATGATTAGACCAACACCTTACACACTGTACCAAGATAACAACAAAATGGATACAGGATTTATACCTAAAAAATTATAACCAAACTAGGAGATCAAGGAATAGTTTACCTTTCTGATCTATTGAAAGGGAAGAGTTTATGACTCAGTTAGAAATTGAGACTAACATTAAAAACATACTAGATAATTTTGACTATATTAAATTAAAAAAGCTTTTGAACAGACAAAACCAACCAAGATCAAAAGAAATGTAGTAATTTGAGAAACAATTTTTACTACTAGTATTGCTGACAAAGGATTCATTTCTAAAATATACCAAGAACTGAGTCAAATTTTCAAAAAAATGCCATTCCTCAATTGACAAATGGTGAAAGTATATGCAAAGGCAATTTACAGCAGAGGAAATCAAAGCAATCCACTAAATCACTTCTCATTAGAGAAATGGAATTTAATACATATCTGACATACCACATCACACCTCTCAGACTGGCCAATATGACCAGAAAAGACAATGATTAATGTTGGAAGGGATGTGGGAAAGGGAAACTGATACATAATTGGTGGAGATGTGAACTCATCCAACCTTTTTTGGAGAACAATTTGTAATTATGCCCAAAGGGCAGTAAAAAATTTCATACCCTTTGATCCAGTAATACCACTACTGGGTCTATACTTTGAAGATATCATGGAAAAGGGTAAAAACATCACTTGTACAAAAATATTCATAGCAGTTTGTGGTGGCAAAGAATTGGAATTTGAATGAATGTCCATCAATTGGGGAATGACTGAACAAATTCTGGCCTGTGTACATTTTGGAACACTATGGTTCTATTAGAAACCAGGAAGGATGGGAATTCAGGGAAGCCTGAAAGCATTTGCATGAACTTACGTTGAGGAAGATGAACAAACCAGAAGAACATTATACACCCTAACAGCAACATGGGGGTGATGATGAACGTTAATGGACTTGCTCATTATCTCCCTTAGTCAGAGATTCAACAGTCAGGCAAAATTTGGGGTATCTTTGATGGAGAATACCAACTGTATCCAGAGAAAGAATTGTGGATTTTGAACAAAGACCAACGACCAAAAAAAAAAAGCCCATTATCTTATTATGTAATTTTGCTACCTCTTATCTTTATTTTTTTCCCTTAAGGATATGATTTCCCTGTCATCATATTCAACCTAGATGACTTTATGCCATGGAAACAATGTAAAGACTAACAGACTGTCTTCTGTGCAGGGTGGGGGTGAGGGAAGCAATATTGGGGGAAAATTGCAAAATTCAAAATAAACAAAGTAAATTTCAAAAGTGAACAATCTCATAAATACCTGAATAAAATGCATAATAATTATTGAACTTCTTGCTATACATGAAACTAGTGATATAAAGAAGGTGCAATTAGGAGGAATATTGATTATAATCTCCAGACAGACAGAGAGAGAGAGAGATAGAGAGAGAGAGAGTGTGTCAGAGAGATAGAAAGAATGTGCAACAGTGAGAAAGACAAAAGCCCTGGTAGAATTGCCTTAATCTTCCACTATTATCTATTTTCCACTCAGTATGTCATAGTCACTTTGTTATTTTTTTCTGCACTCCCAGTGAGGAGCGAAAGAACACCAGGCATGATAAGTGAACATTATGTGATATTTGTCAATTGATGAGATAGAAAAATTCTAAAAAGAGCTTGAAAAGCTTCTCAAGGATAAATATGCAACTTAATAGCATTTAATTTCAATATAAAATGCATAGGAGATGATAATTTCTGTAGCACATAGTTCCAGAGTTAAAAACAACAACTAAAATAGCAGTTAGAAAATCTTAAAGGACTTATTTTGGGTTATTCCAAACTTTTTGGTACCATGCCATTAATACTCATTGGTGGGGGAGGGGGAGGCAGCTAGGTGGTTCAATTAATAGAGCACCAGTACTGGAGTCAGGACAACATGAGCTCAAATCGGCCTCAGACACTTAGAACTTATTTAAATATGTGACCTTGGACAAGAAAATTAATCCCATTGCTTTGCCAAAAAAAAAAATCCTCATTTGGAAAGTTTCAGAATTTTTCAGGATGTAACAAAGTGAATCATAATTGTGGGATACCAATGACAGATTTCACTCTAAATAAAGAATAAACCATTATTTCACAAAACAAAATAAGTATGAAGACTTTAGAGAAAAATAAAATTTATATAGATCAATGAAGAATGAAATAAGCTGAAAGAATGGCAACATAGAAAATAATAAAAAAAATTAACTAAAAGGAATATTATGAATTGAACATCTTAGGATATTTCATAATGAGCAATATTTTCCCTGAAAATTAAAAAAGAAAGAACATTTTACTCTCTGAATCCACTGTATTTAATTGAACTTTGGACATCTGACATGTGGTCTTGTCATAATGAAATCACCTTCTCATAGGAATATTTTTTAAATGGTTAATTATACGCAGATCTTTACTTTTGTCATAATTTCAATGAAATCATTAAATAAAACAGAAGAAAAATCTTCTTTTTGGAAAGATCCTTCCTAAACTATTTCAGTTCTCAGACATTGCATAGATTGCTAGGAACTCAATTATGCTAGAACATTTAAAGTATTTATTTAACCTCAAGGACAATTCCTCTTGGAATAAGCAAAAGGGGCATAGATAAAAGAGCATATGACTCAAACACTTAGTGAGAAAGTTCTTAGTTGAAGACTTGAAACCTCTAGATCAATCATAGCAGCTCCTTCTCAGGAACATGGGGCATGTACTTAGGACTGAGTTCCTGGAAGGGCCCTACTACCACATCTCATTGCAGTCTTGAGTAGCAAACTTGGTGGCAACAGATATAGTGGCAGGCCACAGTAAAAAGTTCATTATTTGGTTTTATAGATTTTTTTAGCAGGTTAGACAAGAAAGTACCATAGAAATGAAACAAAATATTCAACTATTAGTCAGAAGAATTGGGCTATAACTTTTGGAATACTTGCATCTAGAACTTGAAAAATCATTTTCTTCACCTTCAAAGTAGAAAACTTGACCTTACATAACATCTAAAATTTCTTTCAATTCTAATATTCTTTATCAAGATTTTTCCCATCAATATTCTGATATATTTATGCAGTTCTATCTTCTCTCTTTCTTTCCAGTCTGAAGAATTTTGATATTTTTGGATTGTAAAAATGAACAGTGGAATACATAGCTGCAGTATGAGGAAAAGGATGAAACTAACTGATCCCATTCAATAATCAGAATCATAACCTCTGGCTCATTAGTATCTTGCTCCAAAGAACTGATCTTAATAATTAGATTAAAAATTGTACCTGACAGTCATATTTCCAAAAGTCTCCAATTTATTCCCAAATTGGCATTTATACGTATATTAAATTTCTTAAGCTATGAGGTTAGGGGGATATAAATTTAGAAAGTATATGAGTATGGAAATAAAAATTATATTTTCACTTTAGTTGCTTTATAATTGAGAAATTCATTATAAAAAATTGGAAAGAACAAATCTTTAGTTCAAGTCATCTGTGTGTTGCCATCAAATTATTATAAGATATTATTTATGTTTTAAAGGAAAAGTTCATCCCCAAAATCACAGTGAAATCACAATTTAAGGAATAATGAATGATGTCAAGAGCTTGTGATTTGTTTGGTGTTTAAATTTTTTCTATTTACAGATTATAATTCACCAATAACCTCATAATTGAGTGTTACTTAAGATTCACAGTGGATAAACTAATTCATACTTAAAGACATTACCAATTTCATAAGCATAAAGCAAATTCATCTTACTAACTCTAGTTTCATAACTCTACTGATATGCTTCTTCACAATATGAATAGTAAGATTGGAAATACTCTGAAAATGATCTCAACAATTGAAAAAATATGTATTTTGCTTTTCACTTTACTCTTTGACATTATATATTTATTTGTCCATCAATTTGATTTTTCCTCAGAAACTTCTGTTTTCTGTCTTAATTGAAGGTGACATTAAATTTTGGTGCATCTAACAATCCTAAATCTCAATGACAACCAGTACTTGTCTCCAACATTTCTTTTATTATTTATAAAATATAATGATGATAATGATGATGATAATACTAGCTAACATTTATATGCATCTACTATTGAAGACAGGAGAAATTTGAGTTCAGGGAAAGGGGGCTTATAGATCTGTCCATTTGGAAGTGATGAATTCATCAATCTCTGAGTAAGGGAGATAAGGAATACTTAAATTTTAATTTACACATTACTACAAAAGTTCACAGGTTAATACAGAAAGTTCATGGATTACTACATAAAGTTCACAAGTTAAATTCTTTGGAGAAGCAGCAAAATAGTGAGTTTCTTTTTTATTTTCTTTTTTGTAAGGCAATGAGCTTAAGTGGCACAACTAGCTAAGTATTAAGTCCCCAGATTTAAACTTAGGCCCTCTTAACTCCAGGATTGGTGCTCTATCCATTGTACAACCTAATTTGGCCCCCTAGGTAGTGAGTTTCTCAAAGGATGGACTGATTATTTAGAAGCTGATGTTAAAAAATATAAATCAATTTAAAGGAAATAAGGAAAGAAAATAAGTTTACATCAACATTGATCCAGCTGCATGGCACTGGGGCCATTTTCATAACTGCAAGGTAGGAGAGCAGTGGACAATTTAAAAAAGAAGAGAGAAACGAAATGAAACTTAGAGAAGAGAGAAACAGATGGAAAGGAGTCATGGAGAGGAGAGGGGAGGAGAAAAGAGGGTAGGGAGGGGAAATAGGGGAAAGGAGGGAAAGGGAGTGGAGGGAACAGAAGAGAAGAGATGAAGTTTAGATCAACATATATCCAGCCACATGAACTTGGGGCATATTGTTCCAACTGTGTGACCAGACCACCTGGATCTAGTTTAGAGAAAAAAGAAAGAGAAGAGAGAAGAGCATCTGTCCCTGTGGTTTTTTAATTACATGCATTTCCATACAGGATGGGACAAGGGTGGTGCTTGAGAGGTGTTTTAGTACCTGGATCCAGATATTCTCCAAAGCACATGCATCAAGCGTGGCCCCCAAGGAGTGGTTAAGACAGTATTTATTGTACATTAGTGGCTTTCTACATACTTATGCCTTCTCCTAACCCCAAATGTCTTGATCAAAAAGTAATAGAGAGGGGCGGCTAGGTTGCACAGTGGATAGAGAACCGACCCTGGAGTCAGGAGTACCTGAGTTCAAATCCAGCCTCAGTCACTTAATAATTACCTAGCTGTGTGGCCTTGGGCAAGTCACTAAGTCACTTAACCCCCATTGCCTTGCAAAAACTAAAAAAAAAGTAATAATGGAGAACAGCCCACAGCACAGAAACATTTCAAAAAAATTACATCATTTTTTTCTGCTCCCAGAGATCCCTTGATTCACTATGTATCAGATACTGTACTAAGAATTTAAAATAATTATCTCATTTGATCCTAATAACAGCTCTGGGAGGTAGGTGATATTATTATTCCCAATTTCCAGGTGAGCAAACTGCTACAGGTGAGATTAATTTTACAATTATGAAGTGTCTATGAACAAATTTGTACTCCAATGTTTCTGGCTCTAGGCCTTACACTTGATCCACTGTCTTATATAGCTGCATTCTATGTCTGAAATATGATTCATGAATTACAGAAATATATGTTCCTCATTTAACTATTAGCTATGTATCAAGTAAGCAAATTTTAGAAGAAAAAGTCAAAAGAAAAATATCACCCCCTGAAAGAATTAATTGAAACTGATATCAATTTATCAGCCATTAATATGATTTATTATTATATGCATAAAATACTGGCACATGAATCTTCATCTTCAGTAGATTTCCTCTTATTTCTTTGAATCACACATACCTATGCTGTGATCATAGGTTTCATCTCTATTCAGAATCTGCATGCCTATTAAAGAAATAATATCTGCTAGAAGAAAGGTAAACTTAGGAGGATATCAAAGAAGAACTGAGTGAAATCACTGGAAAAAGATAGTCACAAGCTTGTGGGCATTCATGACATCTAATGGGAACAAGAGAAATATGATGGATAGAGAAGAGTTAGTGCTTGTTTAAGAAGAAATATGAGGATATTGGGAGAGCAACAATGTATGAAAAAAATGACAATTTTTTTGATGCTTAGCTGGTGAATCCTAATCCTTAGCTGGTGAAACAAGACAATATAATATTATATATATTTATATATACTTGAAGGAGGATTTAGAGGGTTATCTACCACCTACAAAAAATAACTGTTGTCCAAGAGCAGAAGTAGCTTACCCAGTATAACATATATATGAAAATATGCTAAGTGGTAATGTTAAGATTTAAAAACACCTTCAAACTGTTCATTCCCCTCGCCAAGTATACCGTACTGTTAGTCATATAGATTATTAATAATGTGGTCTGTTGCAGGGTGGAGGTGAGATAGTTCTTAATTTTCTCTAATAGCAGCTTCAAGTCCCTCTCCATCTTTCATTTCTAAATAAAATTATTTCATATTTTGAGTGTGGCAAGCCTGGATGTTTATAAAAGGAGATAAATTGATACCCTTCAGGAAGTATCAGTTAATAAAATTCCCAAGTTCTCCTTTAGTAAAGACAGCAATCTAGAAAATGAGACTTCCTGAAAAATCTTTTCAGACTTCTGTATATCAGAAATCAGTCTCTGACACAAGGTTATTTATGGATAGTGACAATTTTAGTTGTATTAATATATGTACAAATGAATAATTGATTTTTACTGACAACTAACTATTAAGATGAGTAATGAATTTAATGGAATTAAACAATTACTTAAAATTGTTGCAGGAACAAATGAATTTTAGACAATATACAATCTCTGTATGTCTCAATGATATTGATAAGCTATTCCTAAAAGTATTTTATTTTATTGGTTTTCATGGGGCAAAGAAGTTAAATAACTTGACCAAGGTCACACAGCTATTAAGCATCAAATGTCCAAGTCCAGATTTGAACTCGGGTGCTTCTGACTCTAGGGCTGCTGCTCTATTCATCATCACCTAGTTGGCCCCTTAAAGTATTTTTTAAGCAATCAAGAAGAAATTTCGTACTTCCTACTGATGCAGAGAACTGTGAATATAGGAGATTTTGTGGTTGGAAACAGATTTTGTAATCTTTTGTGCTTTTGGGTTTTGTTAAGGTTTAAAATTCTGCCCACTCCTAAGGTATAAAGGGACTGCTATTGTTCCACTGTTAAAAGTAAAGTGTGTCTCCATGTTCTCAACCCCCAGCTTCCAATCTTCTTCCTGGTTTCAGACACGAAATGGAGAAGGGATTTCCCCCTTTGCCCTCAGTGCACAGATAGTGAGTAAGGCTATGAAAACCTGAGCTAGACCCCTACTTGGAGCTGCTCTGCTTTCTGGCCCAGTCAGTTCTGCCTAACTGTTGTCCTTTTGATTTCGCTTGCTTTCTTTCTCTTTCTCTCTCAGTCTCTGGCTCCCTAGCAACCTCACCTAGCTTTTATATTATTTGCTCCTGTCCTCAAAGTGGCTGGTACTTTTAGGGGAGAAGAAAAGTTTTAATCTACATACTTTGCAATAATTTGTAATATATCCTGAGCAGTTTTAAATCTCAGGAAACATGAAAATTCCTTAATTTTTCAGTAACTCAGGATCTCTATCTTTAATTGGCAACCCTCAGTCTCATCGGCAACACTGCAATTAACTAGGAATTGTCCTAGACAATGAGGTGAAAGAGAAAAAAAAAACACTCCCTATTCTTGTTGGTAGGAGAAACATACATGAGTATAGGCAAATATTTTAAAAAAGCAATCAAAATGGTAAAATAATGACAAATCCTCATCTGACTTCTCCCAAAATTTCCTCAAAAGTAACTTTAAAACAATGTCTCAAGGAACTTCCTTCCAGGATGGCAGAGAGAAGACAGGCACAGTTCTAAAGTTTCCTGATCTTTCCCCATCTATAATATGAAATAAACCTCTTAACAGAAATCCTAGCCACAAAAGCCAGAAAGAAAAGCCAGAAGAACATCCACCTCAGGATGTTGGGTGAGTCCAGGCACAGAGGGTGGATCAGCTGCAGATCAGCCCGATTAGCAGTAGGATTGGAGCTCCGAGAGCCTAAGGGCCTGAGAGCCAGACCTGCTTGATCAGCAGGGCTAGAGCCTGGTCGCTACCGGGGCTTTGGTCAATGAGGGAGCAGAGGCACTGGTGTTGGTGCTGACCCTGTGGAGCTTGCAGGCAGGGCTGAGGGGGGGAGAGTTCTGGTCCATGAGAGGTGCAGATATCATCCCTGGGCTCCTCTGGTCTGAGGAACTCTGACTCCAAGCCTCCATTGTGGCTAAGGCCTCTTCCCAGAACAAACACAATCACAGACTACTTCTACCCAAGGCACAGTTGTATGAGCAGAAGAATCAGCCCAGCTGACAATAAGGCCAGTATAATATAGCCCACAATTGATTGAAGAAAAAAGTACTTAACAGCTTCAATCACTAACTCCAGGCTAAGAGTGTAGGTCTCAATTAAAGTCACAGACAATACACAGAAAGCAACCAGCACATCCTACTGGCCAGCCAGAGAAATTGTATCCAGGGAACAAATTCTCTAGCACCCCCTGTTGACCAGTTGGAGATATTTCACTCAGTGATTAAAGCCTTTAGGGATCCCAACACCAAACCTCTGTGAACCAGCCCTTTCCCAACTCAAGGTCTTTGTGAAATGAAGAAAAGTTAGGGGAAAGGTGGATCCATAGAAAAACTCTTGGAAGGAAAAGACCCTAACTCAGAGAGACCTAGAACCTCTGAAAAGAATATGATCTGGTATCCAGCACAGAAAGGCTTCCTTGAAGAAATAAAGAGTTTAAAAATCAATTGGAAAGGGGCAGCTAGGTGGCATAGTGGATAAAGCACCTGCCTTGGAGTCAGGAGTACCTGGGTTCAAATCCGGTCTCAGACACTTAATAATTACCTAGCTGTGTGGACTTGGGAAGCCACTTAATCCCATTTGCCTTTCAAAAACCTAAAAAAAAATCAATTGGAAAATTTGGGAGAGTCGATTAATACTTTGGAACAAGAAAACAAATCATGGGAAAATACAATTGGACAAATAAAAAATGAGAGTAATTCTCTCAAATCCTCAATTGGACAAATGCAAAAAGAAAGTAATTCTCTCAAAACCTCAATGGGTCAAATGGAAAGCTTTTTCAAAAGTAGAATTGACCAATGGAAAAAGGAGGTGCAAAAGTTAAATTAAGAAAACTCCTCTCTAAAAAAAGAATGAAATCTGCCCAAACTAATGACTTCATGTGACAACAAGACCCTGATAAACAAAATAAAAAAAAAATAGAAAAAAATAGAAGAAAACCAATGACCTTCAGAACAGATCAAGGAGAGGCAACCTGAGAATTACTGAACTTCCTGAAAACATTAAAGAGAAAAAAAAGCCTGGACTTAATATTACAGGATCTAGTGATGGAAAATTGCTTTGATAGCATGGAACCAGAATTATTGAAAGAATATATCAATCCCCTCTAGAAGTAGATCCTAAAATGAAAACACCAAGGAATGTTGTGGCCAAATTCCAGAACTATCAGATAAAAGAGAAAATCCTTCAAGCAGCTAGAAAGAAACAATTTGAATACCAAGGAGCCACAGTAAGGATTACACAGGACCTGGCTGCATCAACAATAAGGGATGGAAGGGCCTGGAAATAGATATTATGAAGAACAAGGGAGTTTGGAATGCAGCCAAGAATCCACTATTCCATAAAGCTGAGCCTTCTTTTTCAGGGGAAAATATGGACATTTAATGAAATGGAAGAATTTCAAAAATTCCTGATGAAAAGACCAGAGCTAAGCAAAACAATTGGACATCAAATAGAAGGTTGAAGAGACATATGAAAAGCTTAAAAAGGGGTGGGGGGAGAAAAAAAAACTACTAACCAATAAGTTGAAACTGGCTATATCCCAGCATGGAAAAAAGATTCTCATAACTCTTGTGAATTGTAACTCTAACAGAGTTAGATATAATATAGATATAATATACCTAGCCAGAAGTAATGGACACTCATGACTTATCCATGAGACTGCTATCCAATGGTGTGAAACTGGTTATAACCCTACTTGGCAGAAAGACTCTAATAACTCTAAAGAATTGTAACTGTATTGGATAGAATGTATTTAGCTAGAAGTGATAGATACTCAGAATTTTCTATGACTCAGAATGATTTAAAAATGCCTCCTCCTTAAAAATAGGGACAAGAAGGAGAAGGGAGGAGGGAGGGGATTGAATGGGGGGTAAATCTCATTACACTAAGAGGTACAAAATACCTATGGCAATAGAGGGGAAGAAGGGAGGAGATGAGAAACACCTGAACCTTCTTCTCATCAAACTTTGCTTAAAGTGAACTTACACACATACTCAGTTAACTTAAAAAACATCTAAAATCTCAAGTATTAAAAGGGGAAAAGCAGAGGGGAGAGACAGAGAAAGGGAACGGGAGAGAAAAAAGGGAACTAACAAAAGGAAAGAAAGGGAAAAGAGGAAAAGGCAAAGGGGAAAGAAAGGGGAGGGGGTGGATACAGGACAGCAAACACACTGAAGGTGGCGGTATATAAAATTGGGGAATATGGATAAAGGGGAAAAGGGGGGGGAAATACAAACAGAGGGAAAATGGAATGGAGAGCAATGAAGAGTAAGTAATTATAAATTTGAATCTGAATGAGATGAACTCTCCCTTAAAATGTAAGTGGGGGGCGGCTAGGTGGCACAGTGGATAAAGCACTGGCCCTAGAGTCAGGAGTACCTGGGTTCAAATATGGTCTCAGACACTTAATAATTACCTAGCTGTGTGGCCTTGGGCAAGCCACTTAACCCCGTTTGCCTTACAAAAACCTAAAAAAAATGTAAGTGGATAGCACAGTGGATTAAAAACCAGAAAACTACAATATGCTGCTTACAAAAAACTCATTTGAAGCAGAGAGATACATATAGAGGAAAGGTAAAAGGTTGGAGCAAAATATATTTTGATTCACCTGAAGTGAAAAAAGCAGGGGTAGCAATTCTTATCTCAGACAAAGCAGCTGCAAAAATAGATAGCATTAAAAGAGATAAGGAAGGAAACTAGGTCTTCCTAAAAGGTACCATAGACAATAAAGTGATTTCAATACTGAATATATATGCATCCAATGGGATAGCATCCATATTCTTAGTGGAGAACCTGAAAGAATTACAGGAAGACATAGACAGCAAAACTCTATGACTGGGAGACCTCAAAATCCCACTCTCAGATCTAGTTAATCGAATCACAAAATAAAAAAGAAGGAAGTTAAGGAGGTAAATATATTGTTAGAAACACTAGATATGATAGACTTGGGGAGGAAATTGAATGGGGATAGAAAGTAATATATCTTTTTCTCTGAAATACATGGGACTTATGCAAAAATTGACCATGTACTATGGCATAGAAACCCAATGATCTACTGCAGAAAGGCAGAAATAGTGAATACATCTTTCTCATGCATCTTTCACAATGCAATAAAGGTCATATACAATATTGGGCCAGGGAGATATAGACACAGAACCAATTGGAAACTGAATAAACTCATTTTAAAGAATGAGTGGACCAAAAAAATTATAGAAAGAATTAATCATTTTATCCTAGATAATGACAATAATGAAACAACATACCAAAACCTATGGAATTCCCTCAAAGTGGCTGTCAGGGGATATATTATATCTTTAAATGCTTACATAAATAAATTAGAGAAAGAGGAAATCAATGAACTAAAAATTAAAGAAAGAACACATTAAAAATCCCCAATTAAATGCCAAATTAGAAATTCTAAAAAATAAGGGAGAAATTAGTAAAATTGAAAGCAAAAAAACTATTGAATTAATAAATAAAAGCAAAAGTTGATTTTATAAATAACTAATAAAATTGATAAATCTCTGGTCAATTTGAGTAAAAAATGAAGGAAGAAAATCAAATTGCTTGTATCATAAATGAAAAAGGTGAACTTGCCACCAATGAGGAAGAAATAAAAGTAATAATTTGAAATGATTTTACCCAACTCTATGTCAATAAATTTAAAAATCTAAGTGAAATGAATAAATATTTACAAAAATATTAGTTTCCCAGGTTAAATTAAGAGGAGATTAAATACCTAAACAACCCTATCTCACAAAAAAGATATTTAAGAAGCCATCATTGAACTCACTACTCTATGCCAATAAATTTAATAATCTAAGTGAAATGGATTAATATTTACAAAAATATTAGATTCCCAGGTTAAATAAAGAGGAGATTAAATACCTAAACAACTCTATCTCAGAAAAAGATATTTAACAAGCCATCACTGAACTCCCTAAAAAAAAATCTCCATGGCCTGATGGATTCACAAGTGAATTCTACCAAATATTTAAGGAACAATTGGTTTCAATTCTATATATACTCTTTGGAAAAATTGGGGAATATAGAACTCTGCCCATCTCTTTCTATGAAACCAATATGGTGTTGATACTTAACCAGGAAGAGTTAAAACAGAAAAAGTAAATTATAGACCTATCTCCCTCATGAATATAGATAAAAAAAACCTTAAATAAAATCTTAGTAAAACAATTACAAGTTATCACTGGGATAATACATTTTGACCCAGTAGGATTCATCCTAGGAATGAAGGGTTGGTTTAATATTAGGAAAACTGTTAGTATAGTCAATTATGTCAACAACAAACCTATCAGAAATTATTTGATCACATCAATAGAGGCTGAAAATCTTTTGACAAAATACAGCTCCCATTCCTACTAAAAACACTAGAGTTTAGGAATAAATGGACTGTATGTTTGAATAATTAGCAGTATCTTTCTGAAACTATCAACAAGCATTATATTCAATGGGGAAAGGCTAGAGGCATTCCCAATAAGATCAGGGATGAAATAAGGATTCCCATTATCACCACTACTATTTAATATCATATTAGAAATGTTAGCTTCAGCAATTAGAGAAGAAAAAGAAATTGAAGGAATTAGAATTGGGAAGGAATAGACAAAATTCTCACTCTTTGCAGATGTCATGATGGCATACCTAGAGAATCCCAAGAAATCTTCCAAAAAACTATTGGAAACAATTATAAATTTGAGCAATGTTGCAAGATAAAAAATGAACCCTCATAAATTCTCAACTTTTCTATATATGACTAGCAAGATACAGCAGGAAGAGCTAGAAAGAGAAATGCCATTCAAAGTAACCTCAGACATTATAAAATACCTGGGAGTCTATTTGCCAAGGCAGACTCAGAAACTTTTTGAAAACAATTATAAAACACTTCTCACACAAATTAAATCAGATTTAAATAACTTGGAAAATATCAACCTCTCATGGATAGGTAGAGCTAATACAATAAAAAATGACAATTCTACCAAAACTAAACTACCTGTTTATTGCCCTACTGATCAAAAGCCCCCAAAATTACTTTAATGAGTTAGAAAAAGTTGTAAGTAAATTCATATGGAGAAATTAAAAAGTCAAGAATTTCCAAGGATTTAATGTAAAAAAAATACAAAAGAAGGGGGCTTTGCCATACCGATCTAAAATTATATTACAAAGCATCAGTCATCAAAACTGTCTGGTATTGGCTAAGCAATAGAGTGGTGGGCCAGTGGAATAGACTAGGTGCAACAGCAGGAAACAATTATAGTAATCTGCTGTTTGATAAATCCAAAAAGTGCAGCTATTGGCATAAAAACTCTCTCATTGATAAAAACTTCTGCGAAAATTGGAAGTTAATATGGACAAAACTTAGATTAGACCAATACCTTACAACCTATACCAAGATAAGATCCAAATGGATATAGGATATAGACATAAAAAAACAATACTATAAGCAAATTAGAAGATCAAGTACTACTTTACCTGTCTGATCTATGGAAAAAGAAGCAGTTTATGATTAAGGAAGAGTTGGAGTCCATCACTAAAAACAAACTAGATGATTTCGATTACATTAAATTAAAAAGCTTTTGCACAGCTAAAAACCACTGTAACCAAGATCAAAAGAAATGTCATAAACTGGGAAACAATATTTACAACTAATGATTCTGACAAAGGACTCATTTCTAAAATATAAAGATAACTGAGTCATATTAAATAAAAAGCTAATCCCCATTTTAGAAATGGTCAAAGGCTATGCAGATGAGCAGATGACAAGATCATAGCAATCCATAGTCTTATGAAAAATTGCTCTAAATCATTACTTAATAGAGAAATGCAAAATAAAACTTCTCTGAAGTACCACCTCACACCTCTCAGACTGGCCAATTTGACCAAAAAGGATAATCATCAATGTTGGAAGGGTTGTGGGAAATATGGGACACTATCATATTGGTGGAGCTGTGAACTCATCCAGCCTTTCTGGAGAGAAATTTGGAACTATGCCCAAAGGGCAACAAAAATGTCCATATTTGATCCAGCAATACTAATCATTAAAGAGATAATGAAAAATCATTAAAAACATCACTTGTACAAAAATATTTATAGCAGCCCTGTTTGTGGTGGCAAAGAATTGGAAATCAAGTAAATGTCCTTCAATTGGGGAATGGCTTAGCAAACTGTGGTATATGTATGTCATAGAACACTATTGTTCTATTAGTAACCAGGAGGTATGGGAATTCAGGGAAGTCTGGAGGGATTTGTATGAACTGATGCTGAGTTCTCACAGCAGAACCAGAAAAACATTGTACACCTTAACAGCAACATGGGGGCGATGACCAACCTTGATGGACTTGCTCATTTCATCAGGGACAATTTAGGGCTCTCTGCAATGGAGAATAACATCTGTATCCAGATTAAAAACCGTGGAGTTTGAACAAAGTCCAAGGACTATTTCCTTTAATTTAGGGAAAAAATGATATCTTATTATCCAATGTTGCTATCTCTTACAGTTTATGTTTCTTCCTGAAGGATATGATTTCTCTCTCATCAGACAATGTAAAGACTGACAAATTGCTTTCTATGAAGGGTGGGGGGAGGGATATAAGATTAGAGGAAAAATTATAAAACTCAAAATAAATAAAATCTTTAATAAAAAAGAAAAATATTTAAAAACAAAGCACAAAAACCAATGCCTCAAAATGAATTCTGGAGCAGCAACACCGACAAAAGGATGGGATGCAGACCCAGCTAACAAGCCAGCAATAAAAATCTGTCAGAGAGGTGCCAATCCCTGGCATAACCCTGAAGCAGGCAGTAGCAGCTCTGCCCATTGCACATCTTGGGAGCAATTGAGTATGTTACAACGGCTTATAACACTCCCAACCCACTGATCATAAAAGGGTCACACAGCTATAGTTTACATGGGACCTTGTATTGAAGTTAGTGAAGGACATTGGTGTATTGCCCACAGTGATCCTGGTCATAGTTCCAGGTGAGAAGAAGCAGAGACCCTGGTCATGGTTACAAGGCAAAAGAGAATATCTATGGTGTCTCATAGTATAGAGAGTGGCTACACCTCTCCTTTTATCATACCACTTTCAAAGTATTGAAAGTTTACTGGCTCCCAGAACTAGCTCTGAAAACAACAGAACAAAAATCCTTGAAATTTTGGACATTACCCTCTCCAGCATGGAGTATTGTTCAATTTTAAACAAAGTTAAAAAAATCAAGAAAGACTGGAAACGATGAGCAAGAAATGAAAAAGAAAACCCATTGAGCTTTTGTATGGCCATAGAATATCAAAACACAAGCTCATGAGAAGACAATAATGAAGAAATGAATACTCAGACCCCCAAAGAACTCATGGAAGAACTCAAATAAGATATAAAAAAAGACAGAAGAGAAAGGTAGAAGAAAAATTGGGGAAAGAAATGAAAATGATGCAAGAGGACATTAACAATTAAAAAAATAGACATACTTACAAACACACACACACACACACACACACACACACACACACACACACACACTTCTACACAATGAGACAAAAGGTAAAAGAAGTACAAATATCCCTTGAAGAAAATTCCTTAAGCAGCAAAATTACCTAAATGGAAAAAAAATGTTCTATAATATAATTAAGAAAATTCACTGAAAAAACTCAACTCTTTAAAAAAAATAGAATTGGACAAATGAAAAAGAGAGATTGAAAAAGTTTATTGGTGAAAATAACTCCTTAAAAATTAGATTTAGTCAAGTGGAATCTAAAGACTATAAAACATTAGGAAAGAGAGACAGCTAGGTGGCACAGTGGAGAGCACTGGCCCAGGACTCAGGAGGACCTTAGTTTAAATCCAGTCTCAAACATATAATAATTACCTAGCTGTGTGACCTTGGTCAAGTCACTTAACCCTAGTTCCTTGAAAAATACAATAAAAAAAATTAAGAAACAATAAAACAAAAACAAAAGAATGACTAAAAAGGAATATGTTGTATCTCATTGACAAAAAACTGACATGGAAAATAGAAGGGATAATTTAAAAAGTGATTGAATTACTTGAGAATCATAATAAAAAATAACTTAGACATCATATCTCAAGAATTTAAGGAAATCATCTTTTAGTGAAAGTAAGAGAAAGGGGGATGGAAAAAGGGGAAAGAGAGAGAGAAAGAGAGAGAGAGAATATAGATACAAACACAGAGAGAGATTATCTTTCTGGATTTAATAGAAGTTTTTTATGTTGGTAAACACACAAAAAATCAAATTAAAAAAGCATTAAAGGAATATGTGAGCAAAATAAAAATAAGTGAGACAGGTTGATGGAAATGTGATGAAAGATAGATGGCTTAATAATATTAAAATACAGAACAGATCAGCTAGGTGGTGCAAGCGTATAGAGCATCAGCCCTGGAGTCCAGAGGACCTGATTTCAAATCAGACCTCATACACCTAACAATTGAAAGTGTATAGGATATTGAAAAGCTGGTCAAATGATGATTTATGCTATTAACAAGATCCATGCTGCTAAAGAGCTGTATACAGAGAGGCTTTAGATATTTTTCTCTGGATTCAAGCAAATAATTGTGTTGTCTTTTTTCTCTCTGAATTAAATATTAGAATTTTAGAGATGGAAGAGATCTTAGATAAGGAAACAGGATTAGAGGGATTTATAGAACTCATATACTTAGCAAGTGACACAAAAGGAACTAAAAACTATATCAAGTCAAAAAAATTTGTTAAGCACTTATTATATAACAAATATTGTGCCTAGCTTTAGAAATATAAAGATAGAGATTTATTTCAAGCAAGCAATATCTATATATATATATATATGAAAGGTAATTTTTTAAAAAGAAGGATAAAGGGAAATTGCTGACTCTCTCCAACCTGGAAATTGATTATAATCCTAGTACCTATCCTGTAGAGTTATTATGTATATCAGGTGAAAAAATAACTGTAATTCATTTAGTGACTGCCAAATAATAAACATTATAAAAATGTTATTTGTTGTTTGTTGTTGTTTGTTGTTGATTTTGAGAATCATGCTAAAGTCCAGAGAATGAAGAATAATGGGTTTGAGTCCTTCGCCTAAATGAATGTAACAGGGGGAAAAATATCATCTATGGGAGAAGGGTGCTAAGTTGGAGGATATCTTATCTATTACATACAGAGACAGAAAAAAGTAGGCATAGAAAGAATAAAATATCTTTGAAATTTTCTAAGCTTTTAGAGAGCAATCTATCTTTCATGGATCTTTGTAGACTATTGTCACAATCTTCATGCACAGAACTCCTTGCACACAGTAAATAATCATTAACCATTTTGGTAAATACATTTGTATTTTTAATAATTCAAAACAATTTAATAAAAAATTGTTTATTACTTCAATTTCATTTATTCAATTCCTTTCTGTAACCAATCAGGGAAGTTTATTATTTATACTAGTTCTACAGTTTTATTTTGTTTTGTTTTGATTTTGCAAATTACTATGCATTTTCTGGTTTACTTTAAATGTGGATCAAATGTATTTGACTGATGTCAAATGTATCTGTAAATAAAAATGGAAACAAAAAATTGATAGGACCATCCCCACCTCCGAATACTGAATACATTCACTGAACAATTTAAGGCACTTATACATTTGGGGTTTCTTTTTTTTTTTAATTTATTTTTTATTGTCACTTTGTACAAATGTTTTTTTTTACATTAATAAAATATACTTGTTTACAAGTAAACAAAATACCCCTCCCCCCATGAATACAGATAGACTTGCTTGGGCGAAAAAGCAAAGGGAAGAGAAAAAACATTAAAATTAAAAAAAATATAATAGTAATAATTGTAGGTATGGCCAGGTGGCGCAATGGATGAAGCACCAGCCCTGGAGCCCCGAGCACCCAAGTCCATATCCAGCCTCGTAAACCCAATAATCACCCAGCCGTGTGACATGCAAGCCACCCGATCCCCACTGCCCTGCAAAAACCAAAAAGAAGGGGGGAAAAAAGACCCAAAATAAAATAAAATAGTAATAATAGTAGGGGTGGCTGGGTGGCAGACAGAGCATTGGCCCTTGAGCCAGGAGCACCTGGGTCCGAATCCGGCCCCAGACTCCCAAAGATCACCCTGCTATGTGGCCCCAGGCAGGCCACCCAGCCCGACTTGCCCTGCACCCTCCCCCAAATAATAATAACAAAAAACGTGCTTCAGTCTTTGTTCCAACACCATCAACTCTGTTGTGAGTGGATCACATTCTTTATGATAAGTCCATCACAAAGCTTACTTCCATATTTTTCCAATGTTGCCATTGCTGATCTCAACTCCCTCCTTTCTTATTTCTCCACTACCATGTACTATATTTTCTCTCTCCTTTCACTATGACTCTGCTGTAGGGTCGCTGAGTGGCGCAGCAGACAGATCCCTGGTCCTGGGGCCAAGAAGCCCTGAGCCCCCATACCACCCCTTAGGCCCAGAATCCACCTGGCCCTATGGTCCTGGGCAGGCCATCCAATCCCAGTCCCTTGCAAAAAGTAAAAAAGGAAAATGTGTTATATCTGGCCACTCTCCCCCCATGGTCCATCCTCTCCTCCTTTATTCACATCCCCACCCCTTCCCCCTGCTCCCCCCTCCTTCTTACTCCAGTTGTCTATACCCCATTGAGTATATTTGCTGCTTCCTCTCCTAGCCATCTCTGATGAGAGCAAAGGTTCCCTCATTCCCCCTTGCCTCCCCCCCTTCCATATCATTGCAATAGCTCATTGTAATAAAAAAAAAAATCTTATTAGGTAAAATATCTTGGACTATTCCCCCTCTCCTTTTTCTTTCTCCCATTCCATTTCCCTTTTTTTCCTACTGACTCCATTTTTACAGCATATTTTATCTTCAAATTCAGCTTTTTCCTGTGCTTCAACTATAAAAGCTCCTTCTACCTGCTCTATTAACTCAGATGGTTCATATGAATATTATCAGTATCATTTTTCTATACATGCAGTTCATCCTCATTAATTCCCTCATATTTCCCCCCTCTCCTCCAATCTCCATGCTTCACCTGAGTCCTGTATCTGAAGATCAAACCTTCTGTTCAGCTCTGGCCATTCCTAAAGGAACCTTTGAAATTCCCCTGGTTCATTGAATGTCCACCTTTTTCCCTGGAAGAGGACATTCAGCCTTGCTGGGTAGTTCATTCTTGGCTACATTCTAAGCTCTTTTGCCTTCCAGTATATTGTATTCCAAGCCCTACGAGCTTTCAATATAGTTGCTGCTAAGTCCTGTGTGATCCTGACTGCAGCTCCACGATATTTGAACTGTGTCCTTCTGGCTGCTTGTAATATTTTCTCTTTGACTTGGGAGTTCTGGAACTTGGCTATAATATTCCTAGGGGTTGTTTTTTTGGGATCTCTTTCTCGGGGGGGATTGGTGGATTCTCTCCATTTTTATCTTGCCCTCTGCCTCTAGAATATCAGGGCAATTTTCCTTTAATAATTCTTTGAAAATGATGTCAAGGCTCTTTTCCTGATCATGACTTTCAGGTATTCCAATAATTTTCAAATTATCTTTCCTAAGTCTGTTTTCCATATCAGTTGTTTTTATAATGAGATATTTCACATTTTCTTCTAATTTTTCATTTTTTGGGGGGTTAGAAGTATTGATTCCTGATTTCTGGTAAATTCATCAATCTCCCTGAATTCTATTCTTTGTCTGAAGAATTTGTTCTCCTCAGAGAGTTTTCTTATCTCTTTTTTCCATCTGGCCAATTTTGCTTTTTAGAGCATTCTTCTCCTCCATAACTTTTTGAACTGTTTTATCCATTTGACCTAAGCTGGTTTTTAGCATGCTATTTTCTTCAGCATTTTTTGGATTTCCTTCACTATGCTGCTGACTTCATTTTCATGTTTTTCCTGCATCTCTCTCCTTTCTTTTCCCAGTTTTTCTTCCAATTCCCTCATTTGATTTTCAAAGTCTTTTTTGAGCTCTATCATAGCCTTAGCCCAATTTCTGTTTTTCTTGGAGTCTTTAGATGCAGGAGCTTGTGCTTCCTCATCTTCAGACTGAGTATTTTGATCCTTCTTGGGCTCATTTGCAAAATATTTCTCAATGGTCTTCCGCTTGTTTCTTTGCTTGTTCATTTTTCCAGCCTAAGCCTGTTTTTGGGGGTGCTTCCTGAGCTTTTGGGACACTCCCACAAGGGTCTCAGTGTGTGAGGTTCTGGCCTCCCTCCTTGTCTGTGAATGAACATAAGCGCTCCCCTCTGCCACAGGGCTGAGGTGGGGGTCCCTGTTGTTCTATTGGGGGGGGGGGACTAGACTGGGATCAGGATCTGAATGTGGTCAGAGCCCCAGAGGGCAGAGTTCCAGGGGCAGAGGACAGAGCTCAACAGTCTCTCTCTCTTCACTCCCCTCCCTCAGCTCAATGGGCTCATGCCCTGGGGGCTCCTGCTTACTGGCTCTGCTTGCTTCTGTTTCCAGGTCTAGGCTGCAGAAAGACCAAGCTGCTTGCTGTGTGCCCTGAGGGCTGGGCTCCTTGTGCTTGCTCTGGCAGAGGTCCCCTGCTGTTGCTCCACTTTGTGCCCGGTGCTCCCCAGGGTGCAGCTCAGGAGACTCCCACTGCTATGAGCCAAGGCTTCCAGCGCCCTGGGGCTGCCTCTGGGAAGCTGAAGCTCTTTGGCTCTGGCGGGCCACCCCTCTGGCATGCCGCCCCTCCGACCCGGGGAGCAGAGCCTTTCTGCTCTTTTCCAGGTTACCTTGAGTAGGACAATTGCCTCACTGGGTCTCTTTGTGGGTTCTGTCTCTCGAAAGTTTAGTTAGAGTCCTTAGTTTATGAGTTTTTATCAGAGAGCTCCTAAGACTCGATCCCTTCATGTCGCCATCTTGGCTCTGCCCCCCATTTGGGGTTTCTTAAAAAAAAATTGGGTCTATTTTTTCGAGGTGTATACTTTTTTCTCTTTTCCTAGATAGTTATATAATGCATATTCATTCATTTGTGCACCCATGCAGTCAGTTTCATGAAAAAAGCTGTTCTTGGAAAAGCCAACTGTTTGATTACTCAGGACACCTGCAGTTAATTTGATAATCATTTGTCTTTTTGTCTGCATTTTTAGAGGTGATTGAATGAAAGGACCAAAAAAGTATGTCTATCTTCTCTTATGATAAAGCTAAGTACTGTCATATATTAAGTTCTCATTCCTCCATTCATTTCCATTAAGCCTTAATAAAATTGACAACCTTCCCTCAGGTTGTCCTAAAGACTAGGATTGTAAAATGTCATGGGAGCTTCTTTTAGCAAATGTGCTAAAGGGCAAGTCTAAAATGATGAAACTTTTATTATTGAAATGCTCACTGCTGATGAAATGACATAGTGCAGGTGTAATGAGTTATATAGACTTAATGGAAGCTCTGGATAGCTGTGATTTTTCCTTATCACACAAAGGGACAGGATACAGGAAGACAAATCCTACTTCATGGCCTATATTAAGTTAATGGACACACTAGCAACAAATGTGCTTGATTACTATGAAGCTTTTATTATCTCTTGACTTTTATTCTGGAATCCCACACACATTGCTTTGTGGGTCTGGGAAGTTGTTGCTAAAATGTCACACACACATGCAAACACACACACACACACACACACACTTACACCTTCCAAGCTTTGCAATTTGCTAAAATGTTTCACTCTCCATCTTTATCCATACACTAATCTTTGCATATTAGTTTATATTATTAGATTATGTTACTTTATTATATTATTTTCCATTGAATCTACAAATGAATTTCCTTCTTAATTTTATTCTTCTAATTGACACATTATTTTGAATGCTAATTTGGATGCCATAAAATAACAATAACAACAACAACAACAACAATAATAATAATAAAACTCAGAAGAATACTTAAATAAGAGTTCACTAGGTCCTTCATTATTATTTTTTATAAAGTATGAGAATTGGTCCTGTTATAAATGAATGAAAAGAAAAACTTGCTAGAGTGAGAGAAAATTGTACATTTTATTCATGAACCTTGCAAGATTCAGGTATCTCACCTGGCATGAGGCATGAAGTGGTCTTGGAACTTCAGGTAATTTATAGTCTTCAGAAATTCTTTCCCCTCCCTCTTGGATGTTCATAGGCTCTAAGAGTTTGAGTTACAATCTGAGAGGTCCACCTATTCCATGATATGCCCCTAATATGATTCCCCCCACACACATCATATAGCACATGATATGCTAATGAACCCCAATCTTCACAGGGGGTGTATGGGTTAACTCAGTTGCATTGGGTCAAGATCTCTAGGTCACTTTTGACTGGTTGAGAACTGGTTTTGGGTTTGCTATCCCTGGAATGGGATTAGGAAAACTCTCCCAGTCTTGTGATTGGCTGAGCCATTCCTCCTTTGTAATGGATTCCCTAAAGGTTCCTCTCCACACCCTGGGAAGACCCACACCCTATATTCCTCACAGTCCTATATTACTTTAATACAAATAATCATGCTCCCTGAAGAAAATCATCTTTTTCTTTTAAATGTTTATGGGTTTTATTCAAAACCGAATGGTCTTTTATTAAAAGGGAAATCTAATGTCTAATTGCAAGGCTAACTCCAACATATTGAGGATGAAGTTGAATAGATCTTAGTGAAAAATTTTGCTTCAGTGTTTTATTTACTTTTGAGAAAAATAACAGTTTACTGAAAATAAGGTTTCAATATCACCCTTGTGATTATAAAGGAAAAAATGATCTAATTTTTCACATGTAAATTTATAAGCATAGTCTTAACACATATATATTTATGTATATTTATATATACAAATTCATATTTATATTTATGTATATATGCAAAAATATATTTACATATCTCTTTACTAATGTTAATTTTCATGGCAAAGAAATTTAGCATTCAACATCTAATTCAACAAATATTTATTAAGTTCTTTCTATATTCAAGGCACTAGCTTAGATGCTTAAGATACAAAAATAAAGCAGAAAAAATTTCTTCCCTAAAGAAACCTTTGCTCTTTTGAGGGATAAGATTTGTATCCAGATCTTTTGATTACATTTAGAAAGCCCTAACAATTAGGAAAATCTGAAAAAAATCACAAAGAAGGTTACATCTAATCCTAGGCTAGAAGGATACAAAGAATTTTGAGAGTTTAGGTGAGTTAAGTGTGTATTCCATTGAGGAAGTACAACCTATGTAAAGGCATGCAGTTTGGCCCTCTTTTGATCATAATGAGCACACAAGTTTGGAGGAAAAGAAAATTACATGAAGGAGCATAATCTGAAATAAGTATTAGGCAGAGAGACAGCTTTATATGTCAAGCCTAAAAATGTCTGCATTTTCTTCGAGGAACAATACGGATGAACTTTTAATTAAGGGAGTTACATGTTTTAGAAATATGAATTTGGGAGCAACACAAAAGTTTTTCTGGGGAGAGAAAAAGCAAGAAGCAGGGAAAACAATTTAGAGGTAATGTAATCCTATAGCCATGACCTAAGGAAGCCCCAGATATCAAAAAGTGCATATTCGTGGCCTAAGTGCTGATATAATTGACAAGAAACAACAACTGATTTCAAATGGTAGAGGAACAAAAAATAAAAAAAAATCAAGAATGCCTGATGTTTCAAATATGGGTAACTACAATAATTGAAAACATCTGAAGAAATAGGAGATTAAAGTTCCCCTCTAGCTCAAGCTACTTACTTCAAGTGTCACCTCCCCAGAATTTCTTTTTCAAGGAGCTACTTGATTGTATTACACTATTTAAAAAAAAAATCCTCCTTTTTTTCCTCCTGGTGAGATTGCATTTCCTTTGGAGCATTTCCTCTGTATTTTTCTCCGTCTTATTTCCTTAATAATTACTCAGAGTAAAATGTCTTTTGCATCTTCATATCTGTTTTCTTCACACCTATCTCTAGTCAAATAATCAAACTTGTTCCAGGTGCTATCTATATATAAATCTATTATGGATCTGTATGTATAAGGAGAAATATTTGTCTAACCTTTTAATATTAAGGAACCATTATCTGTGCATGTTTGGTATTTTCTGAGGGCCTCATGCTCAGGGCAGCCCTCTTCTTAAATGTAAATTCACCAAGATAATAGAAAGCAAAATCAGCCCTCCTCCACCTTTCTAGCTCTTAGCCTTTAAAGGTGGATATCTGACTCCACTCAGATTTAGGTGGGTCCCACACTTTGACTCCCTCCTCCAACTCCTTCCTATATAGGATGTGGACAAAACTATAAAATTTGGCCAATACCCTCCTCAAAGTGGTTGTTTCATTTTCCTTTTTCTCATTTGTTATTCAGTTTATCCTTTTAATAGCTCTCTATCTTTGTGCCTCTCCAGAGAGGCTAAACTGTGAAATTTCTGTAGTAACTTGTGAACTTTCTGTAATAACATGTGAAATTTGCATAACTGTGAATTAAAATTTAGCCTTTCTTAATTCGGGAATCAGATAGCCTATCAGTGACTTTTTCATTTAGGACAAACCCCCTTTTTCTCTGAGATTACCCCATTTTCCCCTCATCATATATTTTTGTGATAAGATAGACAAGGATTTTGGAAGATGAGACAGCACTAAAAGTTCTGTGATCTCTATTAATAATAGAATTGCAGCTAGGGAACTTCGGGCAGAAAAATATTGTAGCTCTCTTTCTTTTTTTGCTCTATAAGAAACAAATTAATCCTTTCTTTTCTTAGTATTGTTTCTTAAGTGCAAACCCCTTATAAGCAAGGAATGTATTTAAGCAAATAGGCATTCTATTAAATAGTTAATCTTTTAAAACTGCTAAAACTTTCCTATTTCTATATTGGCTTTGTATTAGACTGCTATATAACCCTATCTAAATTAACCTCTCCAAGTTATCTCATCAGGCTCTTCCACTGATATATATCATAAATTCCTTAAGGCTACTTGAGTTTAGAAATACTCTAACTCCCAGTCAAACAGATCTCTTCAGTTAAGGTACATCAAATTATTTTTTTTTTACTTGATATTTTATTTTTGACAAATACATTTCAACATTTTTTCCAAATACATTTCAACATTCATCCATATCATCCATATGTAAATGTATATTTTTAAGTTACAAAATTTCCTTCTACCCTCCCTTCCTACACCACTCCCCTCAGTGGCAAACAGTCTTTCTCTGGGTGCCCTTTCCCCCATATTTAACTACTTTTTATGTTCTCACCAACCCAGTTTGTAGCTTTTTTTTTTTTGCTTAAACCTATTTTCTTTTTAAGTTTTCAGCACAGCTGTAAAATAACAGCTGAGCTGATTAAACTAGTCAGCTAAAATCAATAGTTTGGAGAACGTGTGTAGAATTCTTATAGGGAGTGTGGCTCACCTGCTGTGCAGGGAGGAGATGGGCAGCACCAGCAGGGACTAAGAAGTAGCTTAATATGTAATCTGAAGTTATGTTTCTAATATACATAAAGGAGCTAGAAATTATAGATTAATCTTAAATTCTCAAATTAAGATTAAGAATTGATAGTACTAACCATAAATGGTCAGACTCTAGAGAAGCATGGAATAAGTTAGAGGATTTGATGCTGAATGAAGGAAGCAAAATAAAGAGAACATTGTACACATTAACAATGACTTTGATGGGCCTTGATGAAGCAGCTCCTCTCAGCAGTCCAGAGAACTAGGACAACCCTATTAGACTGCTTTTGGACCATGTTATCCCATCCAGAGGAAGAAAAACAAAACAAAACAGAACAAAAAAAAAAAAACCCTTCAGAAACTGATGAACACTATATTCACTTTTAAATATAATATCTCATGTATTTCTTTCCCTTAATCATAATTCTTCATACCAAAAATGACTAATCTGAAAACAGGTTTAACACAAATATGTATATACATTATTAACCTGACTGTTCACCACTGAGAACTTAACCAATTGCTACTCAGGTTAGACTCTGCCTATGTGGAATCATTATTCAGACTTGGGAAAGCATGGGTGGAAATAATACAAAATTTGATAATAAGATTACTACACCTAGGAAGGACTGGGGAGAGAGAGACAGAGAGATTGAGAGAGATAAAAGAACAGTCAAGCAGCCTTGGCTGAGCCATGGTCAGAGAAGACTGAGCCTGCCTTGAACCCAAATTTTACATTAAACAGTGGTACTTTAACAATGGGTAAGTTCCTACCCAAGACTGCAATTATTTCTGTTACAATCATAATTCTCTACTTCAAGTCACTTTACATCTCAAGAGTCAATTATATCTACACCCAAATTCTTTCTGTCACATTCAAATTCTCTTCATCTTCCCCTGCATCAAGGGGAAAGGGATAGGAAGGGAGAGTGAGAGGAAATTTTGTAATTTAAAAATATCCATGTGAGGGACAGCTAGGTGGCTCAGTGGATAGAGCACCGGCCCTGGAGTCATGAGTACCTGAGTTCAAATCCGGTCTCAGACACACTTAATAATTACCTAGCTGTGTGGCCTTGGGTAGGCCATTTGCCTTGCAAAAACCTAAAAAAAAATTATCCATGTACATATGAATGAATGTTGAAAAGCTTTCATGGCATATATCTGGAAAAAATAAAATATCAATTAAAAAAAGAATTTATAGTACCTAAGCTAAAGATATCAATTTGACTGGGAGTTAGGGTATTTCTTAACTCAAGTAGCCTTAAGGAATTTATAATACATACCAGTGGAAGAGCCTGGTGAGATAACTTGGAGAGGTTAATTTAGATAGGATTGCATAGCAGTCTAATACAAAGCCAATATAGAAATAGGAAAGTTTTAGCAGTTTTAAAAGATTAATTGCTTCAGGGGCAGTTAGGTGGTGCAGTGGATGAAGCACCAGTCCTGGAATCAAGAGGACCTGAGTTCAAATTTGGCCTCACACTCTTAATAATTACCTAGCTATGTGACCTTGGGCAATTCACTTACCTCTATTGCCTTGAAAAAAAAACTAAAAAAGATTAATTATTTTAATAGAATGTCTATTTGCTTAAGTATGTTCCTTGCTTATAAGGGGTTTGTGTTTAAAAAACAGTACAGAGAAAGGAAAAGATTACATTTGTATCTTAATAGAGATAAAAAAAGTAAGAACTTTAAAATATTTCTTTCTATCCAAAGTTGCCTGGCTGCATGTGAACTTTGTACAGTAATCTGTGATTTAAAGTTTATACCTTTTCCTTTCCTGTGAGTCATAGTTTTGTGATTTTCTCTCAAAAGAACCACAGCTGTCTCTCTGGTTTCCCCTACCCTGGTCAGATCTGGACTGCAGAAGGACAACAACAATTATATGAGATCCTTTGAAACATATAATTATTTATCAAATATCTACTGTAGACAAGCAATTATTATAGACAAATAATCTATGATTACTACTGTCAAATACCTTTCAATTTAGTTAAGTAGATAGCAAGATAAAATATTCTTATTAATCATCAGGATTTCTTAGAAATTTGTTAAGTTTTTTGGGCCTTACAATTTAAGACAGATATTAATTTACCGTGTCAAAATGTGGTAACTAGAATTGAGAGAGACAGGGAGACAGAGACAGGGTCAGATAGAAATTACTTGAGAAATTAATATCAAAAACTAGGAATGTTTTTCTGCTTGGAGTTTCTGGTCAGGAAATGGAACAAGCCTTTTTTAAAGTACCTATTATATATCAGAAACTATTGTAAGCACTTAATGAATATTATCTTATTTTATCCAAATAATAGAACAGTGAGCTTAGTGTTATTATTATCTTCTTGCTGTTTATCCTTCATTCTTCACTAGTCTCTCTATCTGTCCTGAAACATTTTCTCATAAATATTTGTTTCTTATTTAAAGATGTCTATAATGAATGGCATCATGCCTAGTGACTTCAACGGGAAAAGAAGCACTGACCTATGTGGACTTTTGATTTTTATCTAACCAAGATTGCTTCACTTTCCTCAATATTCATAAGCTATTAATTACATAGTACTTTAATGTTTTTCAAGCATGTTCCTCATAATGAGGAGTGAGATAGTATATAATTGTGTTAGTTTTACAAATTCAAAAACTAACTTATATGGGTGTAGTTTTGCTGTAATTAATAAAGCACTTGACTTGGATTTAAGGAGTCTCATGTCTGAGTTTTGCCTCAGATTTTTACAAAATGTCTGATTCTGGGCAAATTATCAAACATCTCTGTGTGCCAGTTTCCTCAGGTATAAAATGATAGTGTTGCTCTCTGTATTTCCTAAGCTCATTCCACCTTTAAAAATATGATTCAACGATTGCAAGTATCATAGTAAGGTCTCATATCTGTATGTCCTTGCTATAATACAATATTCTACTTATTGCTCCTCCAAAATTCAGATAGTCTTTTTTTCAAATTTAAGTCAATTCAAACAATATGTTCTAAAGAGGGCTAGATGAAGAGTATCATTAAGGAATGGGGTAAGCACCCTTCCACAAGCACTTGCAAATCCAGGAAAAAGTCACAGTGAGTTACTTTGTCCAGCCTCACTTGGTTGTGGATTTAGGAGATAAGACTAGAACATAAGGATGAAGTCTCCATGGTAGTATTCAGGGAAAACTGTGTACTAGGGCAAGGGGAGCTGCCAGATTCTTACTCAGATACCACAACAGAATAGGTGTGACCAGGCAGCTTTGTTAAACACCACTTATCTTCAACTGTCAGATTTCTATCAGACTGAGAATATGAGATGGGGAGCTATGAAAATAAGATAGAGAGTTATGTACATAGGAGATATGTAATTGGAAACAAATTTTGTAATCACTTTATACTGGTAAATTTTGGAAAAATATTATCTGCTCCTGTGATGTAAATTGATACTTATTGTTCTATTGTTAAATGTAACTTCCTTACATTCCCAATTCTTCTCATTTCCATGTGACCACAACTTCCAACCTTTCAGGGGGAGGGATTTCCACTTTGTCCACAGTCTCCTGAGCTTTTCTGTACCTAAAGAATGTGAAAGAATATAAAAGTTTGGTCTGCATTCCCATGATGCACAGACTCCCAAGTCTTACCTCTCCCTAGCTCTTGCTGTCTCTCTTTCTCAAACAAACCCCACCTAAGCTTTTGTTATTCTTCCTGCCTTTAGTAACTTTCAAGGTACTTGCAGCTTCTCCAGGAGGAGAAAAGATTTTAATTTGTACATCTTGTAGACCTGAGAATCTTTAGAATCCCAGGGCTGTTTGTGAAATTTTTCAACATTCTAAGGCCTCTCAATCTTCAATTGGCTACACAAACTCCTGGGAAAAAGAAGACTTGCACATGGAAGTGACATTTACAGGTTGGAAGGCCCTGGGAACTATATAAAGAATGAAGGATATGAAAAGCTAAAATTAGCATTGTGACTCAAACCTCAAGCATATAAAAGGATCTCATTTTTAGCATTTATCTCATTCTGCAGAGGAGTAACCATGGAAGAAGTAAAAGAAGTAATAAATTTTTCCAATGAACATAGCAGCTCTTTTTTGTTGTGGCAAAGAACTGGAAATTGAGGGAGTGCTCATCAATTGGGTTATGGTTGAACAAGTTATGGCATATGAATAAAATGTAATTCTACTGTTCCATAAGAAACCATAAATGGTTGCACTTTAGAGAAACATGGAATGAATTACAGGATCTGATGCTGAGCAGAGGGAGCAGAAGTAAGAGAACATTGTGCACATTAATAACATTGTGAGTTGATCAACCTTGATAGATGCAGCTCCTCTCAGCAGTTCAGAGCTAAGACAACATTATTAGATAGGTTATGCATAATAATATCCCATGCAGAGGAAGAAAGACAAAATAAAACAAAACAAAAAACCTTCAGAATTTGCTTAACATTACATTCACTTTTGTTTTGGTTTTTGGTTTTGCAAGGCAATGGGGTTAAATGATTTCTAAGATCCCACAGCTAGGTTATTATTAAGTGTCTGAGGTTGGATTTGAACTTAGATCCTCCTGACTCCAGGGCTGGTACTCTATTCATTGAAGCACCTAGCTACCCCACATTCACTTTTTTTTAAAAAAATCTCTTAGGTACTTCTTTCTCTTATACCCATACCTCATATGAAACATGGCTGTAGTCTGTTAACATGTTTAACACAAACTTGCTTGTACAATATTAACCTGATTGTTTGCTGCTGAGGGGAAAAGGGTGTGAAGGGAAAGTGGAAGGAAATTTCATTACTTAAAAATATACATATGAGTGTAGATGAATGTTGAAAAACTTTCATAGCATGTATTTGGAAAAATAAAATATCCATTAAAAAAACTGAAAGAGAAACTAACAGCTTGACACAAAGAACAAAATCTTGTCCAAGTCAAAAACAAACAAACAAGCAAAAATTCTGTAAAATTTAGGACAAATCAAATAAAAGGTAGTGTATTAATGAAGCAACAAACATATTAAAACAAAGTCAAATGACTAAAAATATAGATTACCTAAAATTTCAAAAATAAACTTTTAAAAACTCCTTCTAAGCTCTAAAACAAAGTTATGATCCAGGGAATTGAACCTTTTGCTGAAGACAATCCAAATTTCTTTTCATAGTAGGTGGGCAATAGGATGCAACTTGCTTTACCACAGCTAATGTGACTTTGCACATTTGACAAGGGAACCAACTCAGAGAAAGTTGCATATGAACAACTCTTGATTGGAGTGATGACTACCCATTCACAAGATTCTAAGATATGTGAGAGTAAAGGAAGGTATTTCACCCATTTCTATTTATCTCTAAATTTGGGAAGATTAACTGGTCTACTGGTTCTGTCCTAGGATGGGGAAACTTTTCTGCCAAGGACCATCTAGATATTCATAACATCATTTGTGGATCATGTGAAATTATAAACCTAAAAATTAACATGCGAGGTGGCTAAGTGGCTCAGTGGGGGTGGCTAGGTGGTGCAGTAGGGGTGGCTAGGTGGTGCAGTAGATAAAACACCTGCCCTGGAGTCAGGAGTACCTGGGTTCAAATCTGTTCTCAGACACTTACTAATTACCTAACTGTGTGGCCTTGGGCAAGCCACTTAACCCCGTTTGCCTTGCAAAAAAAAAAGAAACAAAACAAAACTAAAAATTAATGTGCTATATACATATATATATATATATGTATGTGTATATATATATATGTATATATACATATATATATATATTCAAACATTTACTTAATTCATCCCTAAAAAGCTCCTAGATTTGTTGAATTTTGGGTTCCACCTGTTATTTTTATGATGGAACCAGACCAAATGATTTTACAGGGTTAACCAGACATTCCTTACCCCTGGTTTATTAAACTGTACTTACTAAGTAGTTACAGGGTCATATTAAGGCATCCTGATGCATATCTGTACATTGGACCCATATGGTTTTGGAAAAAAAAAAGTGAGACATAGTCTTTGAATAGTCCTCCCTTGCATAAATCTAATTCACTTGCACATCATGACATCATGTCCTTAAAGTAATAGTTCACGTCCATAAAGAAGGACAAAAGGAAAAGCTATGTCAAACAGTGGATAGAATATTGGGGCCTGGAGTCTGGAAGACATGAATTCAAATCCAATTTCAAGCATTTACTACCTGTGTGGCCCTGGGCAAGTCATTAACTGTGTCTACTTTAGTTTCCTAGGGAAGGAAATAGTAAGGTACTCTAGTAACTTTCTCAAGTACACACCAAAAGGGATGAGTTGAAGATGTCTGAAAACTAAACAACAATATTCAGAGTATGTTGGTTTAAAGGGTGAGTCCTTTTGCCTTCCTTTATACTTTGAAATTATTACATTTTGTCTAGGGTTTGGGACTTCTGTCCCATTTATGATATTGTGGAACTAGAATAAATGGAATTGGATAATGATTGGAAATACAAGATTAAGGAGGAGTCAGAGATGAAATGTGACTGTGAGAAAAAATGTCCCTTTAATGGAAATCTTCAGAATAGATTTTTTTTTTCTTTTTAGCCTGGGTTTTTTGAAGGCTGAAATACTGTTGTATTTCTTTACATGTGCTATCATTAATCATGTGTCCTTGAGGGAAAGTCTGATGTTGAATCAATAATGGGATGAAAGTCTGATAAATCTTTGCTCATAAACAATTAGCTGAAATAGAATAATATTAAAAACACACTTTTCATTGAGAATCAGTAGGAGTAGGAAACATGAATGAGATTACATGACGTGAAATTCCTAATTCAACTGCCTTAGAGGTAGTAGTATGAGATGTGCTCCTGGCATATCAATTCAAATACAAAGAAAATTTTCCATGGAAGCAGTTGTATTTAAAGTGGTCAACAATCATAGATGTTTTGGTATACTACACTCTTTTGGACCATCTAGAAAACCTAAGTATTATTGATAACATTTCTGAAAAGCTAGATAATGACTTCTAGCAATCAAAATTTCAAAGAAAATATCAATTAAGAGTTCTTAGAACATACTCTAAGGGATTAGGTATACAGTAGAGACTTCATACAATTCAGTATAGGAACATTTCTATAAATCATATGGAATATATAGAATATGTTTGTATACATGCAAATAGAGCATGTCTAAATGATACGTATATAGTTATGCTATCTATGTATGATAAGGACATATGAATTATATACTTATACATGGCATACATAAGGGAGCATAATTGCAGAATTGAAGGCCTAGTTTCAAAAGGATTTGAATTAAATTCAATATCAGTAGCTTACTAGCTATATGACTGGTCAAGTCACTTAACCGGGCTTCACTCAGTTTCTTCACAAATGAACTAGAGAAGAAAATGACAAGTCACTCTAATATCCTGTTCAAGAAAACAAAAAAAAAATAGATCATGAAGAGTCAGACATGATTAAAATCATGATGAACAACAGCAAAATGACATACATTTACATAGAGAGGTATGTATCTATCTAGGGATCTATTTATCTAATCTATCATTTCTCTCTATATATCTGAATAACTGTTTTTTTCTGTTTATATCTAATTGGTGTTTTTATTTATTTTCATCCATATGCACATGTATATCTTTGAGTTACAAAATTTCCTTCCACCCTTCCTTCCTAACCCTTTCTCCTCAGTGGCAAATAGTCAGGTTAGCATTGTACATACATATTTTGATAAACATGCTTACAGATTAGTTATTTTCAGTATGAGGAATTAGGATTAGGGAAAAGAGATATATGAGAGAATTTTTTATTAAAATCCATCAGATTCTGAAAGGTTGGGTTTTTTTTTGCATTTTGTTTTGTTTTGTTTTTTTTTCCCTCTAATGGGGATAACATGGCAATATATTTCTTTTAAAAGAATGAAAATTAATTCAAAACTGAAGAATTGAAATATTTGAAATCCTAATATGCTATGCTATTACAACTATTTAAAAAATCCACTAAACCATTGCCTATGAGATATATGACAGTCCACATTATAAATAAATATGAAAAATAAGGAGTGATTTTGGCAAGGAAAAATCTGTACTAAGCAAACATGATCAAAATGGTAATTTGCCAATACCTTAGAAACTCTGATTACAACAATGAGACAGATAGCAGTAGTCTACATAAGATGTATATAATTTGAAGTAGAAGCCATAAAAAAGGTTTTCATTTATGATATTGTAGAATTAGAATAAATAGAATTGGATAATGATTGGAAATAGGAGATTAAGGAGGAGTCAGAGATGAAATGTGACTGTGAGAAGAAATGTCCCTTTGATAGAAATATGAAAGTTAGGATAAGTTGAACAACAGTATCAGGAACTTTGGACATGTTGATGGAGCCAAGATGGCAGACAGCCAGGAGCTTTTCCCTGAGACATTCTTAGCTTTCCTCAGGAAAAAACATAACTAATAAAAACAGACAAACCACAACAACAATAAAACACAAAACCAAAAATCAAAAGCTAAAAAAATACATTTATTAAGCCTGTAAACAGATTCTGTAGGGACAGAATTGACAAAAAGACAGTGATTCAATTTTACCACTTAAGATATTTTGGAAGGACTTTAGTAGAAGTCTAGTTCACCTGAATGTGGGGGGAATATGACTCAGCTTTGGTGAGGTCAGGCAAAGGTAGTAAGAAGTTTTCATCCAAAACACATAAATAACTGAAGACCTTATTAAGAAGACCAATTGAGAAGTCTCCAGACCCAGTGTTGAATGCAAACTGTGAGCCTCAGAATTCCAGCACAGTCAGCATGATTGGAACAGCAACCCCAGTGTAATGGGGAAGCTACAAGTACCTGTGCCCAGTGCTCGGAAAGTTAGTGAGCAGAGCTCTGAGACCCAAACAAAGAATCTTCAGACATTGCTCTCCTGTGGCCCAGGAGCTGAGTTTAATTTTTAAAACGATGAACTATGATAAAATTGAGTAAGAAATGGGAAAAGCCCTAAACATAGAAGCTATTATGGGGATAAGGAAGATCAAAACACCATCTCAGAAGATGACATTAGAAAAAAGGCCTACAAGTGAAGTCCCGAGGGGAATATGAATTGATCTCAAGCTTCAAAATTCCTCTTGGAAGAGCTCAAAAAGAATTTTAAAAAAGAATTCAAGAAAATTGGGAAAAGAAATGAAAAGTGCGCAAATGAAAGTGACAATCTTGGAAACAGTTGCAGAAAACATGACTAAAGAAAATAGCTCCTTCAAAACCACAATTACTCAAATAGATAAAGAAAGCAACTCTAAAAAAACAGAATTAATAAAGAAAACAACTCCTTTAAATTACAATTTGCTAAATGGAAAAGGAGATGGAAAATGTGATGAAAATTATTCCTTAAAAATTAGAATTGGGCAAGTAGAAGCTATTGAAATTTTGAAATATCAAGAATCAGTCAAAAAAATAAAAAAATATGAAAAATAGAAGAAATGTAAACTATCTAATTGGAAAAACAAGTGATTATAAAATTGATTCAGGAAAGATGATTTAAAAATTATTGGATTGCTTTAAAATCATGTTAAAAAAAGATCCTTGAAATGTATTTCAAAAAGCCACTAAGGAAAACTGCCCTGATAATATTTTAAACTTCCCAACTAATATGGATCCCATGAGAAAAATGATTTATAAATAGTTTAATAGTAGATAAATTGGAGTTCTATTATTTCCTAATTTCACCAGATCTCAAAAACTAAAAAGAGTCTTCACTACTATATCTAGATGGTAGACTGCATGAGAATAATAGAAACCAATTACCAGAGTTCATGCTGACATATTGTGGTTCTTTGAGACATGATAGGTAATTTAAATTAATAATGCTTTTCCACTCCCTAAGACTATAATTTGAAGAACCATCTCTGATTTCCATTTGTTGAGGGAGCTTGCTCCTCTGAACTTTCCTAAATAAGTGAAGCCATAGATCTGAAATAAAACCAAGAAGAACTCTAAACAAACAAACAAAACTAATGTCAGATCACCCTTCTGGCACTCCCATACCCCATTCACACACACACAGCGTTTCTTGATCCAGGTGAAACATTGTGGTACTTAAGAATTCAAATGAAAAGTATGAATGGTTTTTCTTTGATCTCAACCATGTCATTCCTTGATGCTGAGTGGGAAGGTCTGTTGGAAGCTCAAGAAGAGATATTTTTGATATACATATGAAATTAAGTCAATGATAAATCCCAAAACTATATATCAAGGTAGGAAATGACTTCATTTTTTCAGAAGACAAAGAACATAATTTTGGGGAAACCAGGACTTAAAGTCACTAGATCTTTTATATTACTTTCAGATATCCTAGAGTATAGCTTCCCCACAACCTATCCTATAGACTCAAGGATAACAGTGCGATAACACTGGTATATCATTCTTTTTTGTTGTTATTGTTGTTTTTGCTTGACAATGGAGTTAAGTGACTTGCCCAAGATCATACAGTTAGGTAATTATAAAGTGTCTAAAGCTGGATTTGAACTCAGCTATTCCCAACTCCAGGGTTGATACTCAATCCACTACCCCGATATATCATTCTTAAGGTTCTATCAGGTTATTTACCTGATTATTCCTGGGAAACTGCGAAAGAGAATATAACTATGGCTTATTGTGAAATTCTCTGAGAATAATGATACTCTCCTTGTCTTCTGGGGGGGGGATGAGATTGAGGGAAAATTTTAAAATTAAAAACAAAATAAAAAATAAAATAGATCAAAAAATTGTACTCTCTTGTTCTTGACAGTTAAAATTCCTTTTTTAAAGTGCTCCAGAGAAAAGAAGAAAACAAATTAAAATAATATATATTGAACTGGAAAGCTTGATTATGGCTTCCATGACAGTATTATAGATATTTTTTCTTCTTACAAATAGGAAGATTTCTTTTGCCAATATTTCATAAAGTAGCAATAAAATATTTTTTCTTAAGGGGAAAAACAACTTTTAAATAGATTAATATTTTAGTTTATTTTCTTTTTTATTTTTCTTTTATATAGTATATATCACTTGATAATGAAGAGTATTTTTATTAATTATATGATAATCAATTTGACAGATTTACACATTATTTTCATTCAAATAACAATTAATATTCAATTGCTTTTTATTAAGATGGCTAAGATCAAATGATTTCAAGAACAATACATTCACTTAATGAAACCTGCAGCAATCTACATTGTAGGTGATCTTCAGAAGCTGAAATCTGATTCAAAAAACACATAGTGCCAAAGTAATATTGATAGAGTGGTCTTGCAAATGCCACAAAAGATAATACTCACATCAGTGTTATTGCAGAAAACATACATAGTCACTGGGCTTCACTGCCTTCTCCAAAAGCAAAAGAAAGCAATGATGTGGGAAAAAACATCAAACTGTAAGTCAGAAGACTTGTCTTCTTTGCTAAATATTTGACTTTCTAGCTCCTTTGGTCAACAAACATTTTTAAAGCATTTAATAGATTCTAGACTCTATGTTCTTAACACTGGGAATATAAAGAAAGGATAAAACATAGCCCTGTCTTCAAGGCCCTTATATCCTAAAGGAGGAAACTACCTGTATTGACAAGGTGTACAAAAAGTAAAAACAGAACAAATAGAAAGCAACCTGAGAGAGGAAGGTCCTATCAATTAGGATGTGGGAGAGTACATGGAACTAGCAAAGACCTCCGTAAGTAAAAGGACTCAGAAAAATAATTGAACTTCTCTAAGCCTACGATGACTTTGATTTAAATGAAGCCTCAGATATTTACTGTTTCATCTTTGTTAAATAACTTATGCTCTCTTTGCCTCAGTTACTCAGTTGCCCAATAGAAATATAGTATCTAGCTTTGAAAATTGCAATGAGGTTTGAATGATGCAATATTTGAATGGAAAAAGTTTTTAATCACAACTCTTGGCATGTATTACACACAGTACAAATACTTATTCACTGTCCACACCTCAGAAGACAGTGAAGGTCAAATGAAATTACAAATGAGAATTACTTGGATTATTGTAAGTGCTACACAAATGCTAAATATTATTAGATATAATTATGAATGAGAAATTAAGAGCATAAAGGAGTATTAGTATTCACTTTTCTTTCAGTCCGGAGGATAAAAATGTAAAACAAAAATAAGAAAACAGGCAGTCTCTGCTCTCAAGTAACAAATATTCTTAAGAGGGAAACTAATGTACAAATCTGATCTGTAAAGTGTAAAGGAAGGATGAAAGTACCTAATACAGTGCTATGATTTTGAGGTCCTGAAACCATAGGTTTGGCATTTCCAGAAAATGGAGATTCCCGACAGGAGGAACTCATTAAGAAGATGAGGGGGCAGGACTTAAAAAGCTTTGTTTTTTTTCAAATTGAGATAACTGCAAACAGTTTCCATATTCCAAGACAGAGCCCCTAGGGAATGAGGGAGATTCCCGACCAAAATAGTGTCAGCAATGCTTTAAAGTCTGAATGTCAGAAACAAAGGTAATTGAGCAATGGAGAGATGTTTCCTATACTTGAGAAGATTTTATCTATTTGAAGGTCTAGGATATATACCTCAGGTATTGGACCTGACCTCAGGTAATAGGTTCTCCATCCAGAAGATGGAGATAGGGGCAGCTAGGTGGTGTAGTGGATAAAGCACTGGCCTTGGAGTCAGGAGTACGTTCAAATCCGGTCTCAGACACTTAATTACCTAGCTGTGTGGCCTTAGGCAAGCCACTTAACCCCATTTGCCTTGCAAAAAAAAAAACTAAAAAAAAAACCAAAAATCAAAAAAAAAAAAGCAGAAGATGGAGATAAAGACTTAGATAAAGATTTAGAAGTAGATTTGACATTTGATGGTATAAGAAGGGATGAATTCTGAGAAAATAAATCTAAAAAGATAAATGACAAATCCTTTGAGTGTTAAAGAACATTCAAATTTAGAGGGAAAAAAGAAGTCTCAAATATTTCAGTGAATTAGGGAGATGTCTGCCCTAAGCAAGTGAAGACTTTCCCTGGTAGAATGTGTTTGAGAAAAAATTTCCCCAATGCTTATGAAGACAGCTGAAGCATGTTCTGTGTATGTCTTAGAACTCTCAAGGCTACTATCCGTGGTCCTGATTTTGTTTTAGCACTAGACTTGGATGATTCTGGAAGAGAGAATGAGGTTATGACTTTCACATGTTTTCTTCATTTGTATCTAATTTATGTGAGAATCTAGAGACATCAGTCATATCATGTCACTTTTTACTTATCTCAAAGTCCTATGACAATAGGCACATGTTGCTGAAACAGCAGATAAAGATATAATGGGAGCAGTAGTCAAAGCACTGCAAAGCGTTTACCCAGGTCATAGTACTGTCTTTTCACTGCACTGAATAGCAGTAAGACTTAGCAGAAGTAGGTTTCAGGTTGAATTATAAACCTTCTTTAGAGATACTTTTTAAAAGGTCCTTCAAGTACATAAAAATGTCTAGGAAAAAGTGTCCTAAAATTACTTGACCCAACCCTACTTTATTTACTGTGCCAGGTGAGATTCTTACCCTGGAGTTGAAGCACAAAAGATTTTACAAAAATTTTGCAAGTATTATTCCACTCACCATCAGTAATATGGAATGTGTACTCACTTATGGATAATACAAAATCCAGGAAATCTGAAAGAACAGCAACTCTTGTGAGAGAACTCAGCAAGCATCATATCCAAATAGCAGTCCTGAGAGAAGCAAATTTGTCTGGCAAAAGGAGATCAGTTTACTAAGTTATATTTGAATGCATAGTTTTCTGGAGTGGAGGTAGTGAAGCAAAAACTATTGAAGTTGATGTAGATTTTTCAATCAAAACTAATCTAGTCAACAACCTTGTATGCTATCAAAAAGAATGGATAACAGGCTCAGAACAATGTGAATGCCACTTGAAGAAAAGAAAAATATCACCATCATCAGTGAGTATGTTGCTATTATGATGAACCCTGATGAAGTTAAGAGAAAAATTTTATGAAGACCTGGAGACCCTTATTATCAATATACCCCAAACAGACAAGTTTATAATTCTGCGTAACATTAATACAAGAGTAGGCACAGAATATTAGTTGTACCAGGGAGTTTTTGGGAAGAATGGCATTAGAAACTGCAAGAGCAAGTCAATTACTATTAAATATATGTACTCCTTAGGACATCATGACCAACACTATCTTCCATTTACCTAATTTCAATAAAATTTCATGGAAATGAAGCATTAGCATTTAATAGATTAAAGGATAAGAGACAACATTTGAAACTAAGTTCCAGAGTTCTAGATTGATTATGAACTTTTCCTTTCCAATTCAAATATTCACTTTCAATGTGATTGTCCCAAGGCTACCAGAAAATTTAATATCAACAGATTAGAGAGTTCCTTTGCTTACTTGGAGGGGAATCTAAGTCAAATAGAGCTGACAATGGTGGAGCTAAAAAGGGGTAGGTAGCTTTCAGAAATTTGCTATACAGAATTTGCATTTCCACATATAGACCAGAATACTTACAAACATCAAGATGAAAATGATGGAAAAATACAGAAGCAGCTAAATGAAAAAACCAGAACTCAACAGATTCTATCAACAAATCTATTTAGTTCATCTTTTCCTCTAAGATTGGTTGTTTCTTGTCCTTTATCAAATAAGAACACAAAGCCAACACTATATTGGGGACAAATTATAGTGTGTTCAACTATGGCTGATCAGACCAATATGAGCTCAGAATACTCTACCAGAGGTGGAACACAAATAGTCCATGTGAACTCCTGAGATTCTACTCTATGTATCTCATATTTCCTTTCAGTTGTTTCAATTCTTCCTTGCTCAGAATGCAGCCCCCAATAGAGGGCATGCAATTCTGGGTGGTTCTCATGCTGCATAATCAATTGTAAAGTTCTTAAGAGAGTCACAAGGAACTCCCCTTGTGAGCACTTGCTCTTTGTGAGTTCTCCATAACATAGTCTTTTTAGCAAGTGTACATTTGGCATTCTAACAACATGGCCAATTCATAGTATTTGTGATCTTTGTAGTAACATTTGAATGCTTGCCAGTTTGGCTCAGGAAAGGACCAGGCTGTCTGTTTTTTTTTCTCCTTCCAAGTGAACCACAGAATCTTCCTAAGATAATTTAAATGGAAGTGATCAAGTTTCCTAACATGGGAGTGGTAGACTATCCAGGGTTCACAAGCATCCAAGAATGAAGTCAACACAACAACTCTGTAGACTTTCACTTTGGTAGTTAGTCTAACATCTCTTCTCTCCCACACTTTCTTTCAGAGTCTCTCAAGTACTGGCATTGTGTGTGTCAACCTCATTATGAATGTGTACCTCCCTGGACAAGGACACTACCAAAGTGAAATAACACACAATATTCAAAACTTCTCCATTTGCTTGAATTGACGATTCCACATATGGATGATGTGGTGCTGGTGGAACATGCACTGTATTTTCTTGGTGTTAATTGTTAGGCCAAAGTTAACAGTATTAGCAGAGAATTAATTCATACTTTTTTGCATCTCAGGTACAGAGGCTGCATTGAGTATGCAATCTTCTGCAAATGGAAGATCATACACCAACACTCCCTCCACTTTGATCTTGACTTGTAACCTTTCAAGTTGAAGAATTTATCATCAGTATGGAAGATGACCTTGATACCATGTCATGCTAAAAGACATGGGAACAAGGACACAGCTTTATTTCACTCCATTGGTGATTGGGAAATCTCAAGAGCATAGTCCACTAACCTCAACCTGGACAAGCATGCTCTCATAAAATTGGTGAACAATAATGATAAACTTCTCTGTACAACCAAATGTTGACATTCTTTTCCAAAATTCCTCATGATTGACTGTTATCAAAAGCCTTGGTCAGATCTACAAACATTGTATACAGATATATGTTCTGCTCCTGACATTTTTCTTGGAGTTGTCAGGCAGCAAATACCATAGTGACTGTTTCTTGACCTTTTCTAAAGTCACACTGACTTTCAGGTAGATGACCATCTTCCAGGTGAAGGAACAGTCTGTTGAGAATGACTCTGGAAAGAATCTTACCAGTAAAGACTAAAAGAGGAAAAGCCTTTGTCATTGTCACAGGACAATCTATTCCATTAACCTTTAAAAAATGGGGGCATCCATGAATTCTTGGGGGATAACTTCTTCATGCCATTTAACCTTGACATTCCTCTGATTTGGAATGCCATGGAACTCCCTTCCCCCCCAATATGTAAATATTAGCTGGACTAGAATGAGCACCAGGTGCTTTGTCACACAAAAGGAGTCTAATGGCATTCAAAACTTCTTCATTTGCAACATCAGTTGGGATGTCAACAATCATTGGCTTCAGTATTGAATGATGTTGATCTGTTAAGAACACTATGGAAATGTTCAGCCCATCTCTCTAGGATCATTCCACTATCATTAATCATAAATCACTATCATTAATCAGCACTGAGTAGTTGAGATGTACAATATAGCTTTTGCCCATGAACAGCATTCAGGGCATAGTAGAACTACTTTTAGATTGTTACTATCTGCATAAAACTGAATTTTATCTGCCTTCTTACAAAAGTCCTGCATCTCTCTAAGTTTCTCTTCTATTTTACAATTGATGGAATTAAATGTTGATTTCTAAGAAATGAATGAACTACCCTTTGGCACAACCATTCCAATGCTAGGCCTATATCCAGATGAAATCAGAAAAAATGGAAAAATCCCACCTGTTCCAAAATATGCAGCTCTTTTTGTATTGGCAAAGAATTGGAAATTAAGGGAATGCCTATGCATTGGGAAATGACTGAAAAAGATAAGTTATATGAATGTTATTTAATACTATTGTCCTGGAAGAAACCATAAATGGTCAGACTCTAGAAAATCATGGAATGAATCATAGGATCTGATGCTGAGCAAAGAGGACAGAACATTAACAACATTGTGACTTGATCAACTTTGATAGATGGAACTCCTCCCAGAAATTCAGAAAGTTAGAACAACCTTATTTGACTGGCTATGGACATTCAGAGGAAGAAAAAGAAAACAATATAAAAAATGATCTTCAGAATCTGAATGAGCACTACATTCAATTCTTAAAAAAAAATTCTCATGTTTCTTTTCTATCTCATAGTTTTCATTCCCCTTAATCATAATTCATCATACTAAAAATGACTAATCTGTAAACATGTTTAACATAAATGTACAAATACAATATTCACCTGATTGTTCACTACTGAGGGAATGGGGGTGAGAATGGAATATTGAAGGAAATTATGTAATTTAAAATATGCATATGCATTTGAATGAATGTAGATAAATGTACATTACATGAAACTGGAAAAATCAATAAGATAACAACTGAAAAAAAAAGAAATGAATGAATTATTCTGCTGGTAAATTGGATGGGGTTCTCTCTTTTCATTTCGCAGCTTCTGTATTTGCCCAACATTTTCATTAAACTAGTCTTGATGTTTGTGAGTGATCTGAGGCACATGAGCAAATGCTGGTTTTTTTTTTTTACCAATTCTGTGAAAGCTGCCTACTCTTTGTCTGTTTCATTGTTGTCAACTATGTGGTACCTCAGGTTTCCCTCCAAGTTAGCAACAAATTGTTCCCCTCAGATTGGTACTGGAATATTTACTTTGCCTTGAGGTCATTGCTTCATTTGAATGTGAATATTTAGTTTGAAAGGATAAGTCTGTGATCAGTCTAGCATTCTGCACCACACATTGCTTTTGTCATTCTCATATCCTCATCTCTGTGTTCTTATAATCACAAAGTATATTAGATAGCAATGTTTTCTGTGAGATGAATCCAGGAAATTTTATTTCTTTTAGATAAATGGAAGAAAGTGCTTGTGATGAGGTCATGAAATAAACAAATCTTCAGTAGTAGGTGACCATTGCTGTTGCTGTTTACCACTTCATTCCTCCCAAGGACTCCCTGAGCCAATTCTAGCATTAAAATAACTCAGAATTATAAACTTGTCTTCCTTTAGTATATTGATGATAAGGGTCTCCAGGTCTTTGACTTCATCAGGATTCATGATAATGAGAGCATTGTCACTGATTCCTGTAAATGGCAATTTCATTGTCATAAACCTGTCGTTGAACCCTTTTGGTAGGCATTAAAACTTGATTAGATTAGATTAGTTTTCATTGCAAAACCTACTCTAGCTTCATGGTCCTCCCCTTCACTATGGCTACTCCAGAAAAATGTGTATGCAGTTCTTATTTCAGTAATCTGGTCTTCATTTGCCAGTTGATATTTGTATATGATATCTGCTGAGTTCTCTTGAAACAAGAGCTGTTCATCTTTAAAGTGTATTGGATATTGTGTTGTCTATGAATTTGTGCACATTCGGTGCTACAATGCTGAGTGGAATCATCTTTGAAGAAGTTTTTGTAATTTTTTTTATGTTTTAACCACAGGATAGGGTCCCTGCCTGCTGCAATAATCAGGCCAGGTTTGCATAAGCAGACAAATTTTAGGACTCCTTTTATATTCCTTTCTCACAACAGGAGGTATGCAGTTAGATCCTTAAAAGGGCTGCTCAGATACCCAGGGGACTGCTGGTGAATCCCACTTCTTTTTTCAATGGGGAATTGACTCTAAGGTCTTGGCTACTATATACAGAGTTGTGCCTAAAGCTCCCAGTGATTCTGTACCTGCTACTTCATCACTTGCCTATCACCACAGGACATTAAGATAGGAATGGTATAGTGATAAGAGTGATAGGTTTTGATCTATGCATAAAATGAATTTAAGTGACACAGAGTTGCACAATGTTATAGGTCTCACTCTCTCTTGTTGTTTGTTTTTGTTTTAGGTTTTTTGCAAGGCAAATGGGGTCAAATGGTTTGTCCAAGGCCACACAGCTAGGCAATTATTAAGTGTCTGAGGTCAGATTTGACCTCAGGTACTTCTGACTTCAGGCCAGTGCTCTATCCACTGTGCCACCTAGCCGCCCCTGTCTCTCTTACAAAATGATCACAATCCAATGGCAAGAGAGAGTCAAGACAAATGTTAATGACTCTAGATGCAGTGGATGACCTTGACATCTTCTATGTCTAACCAAACTCTAAGCACCACAGTACCTGCTTCATCTGCTTTCATGGTTGCTGAATGAAGTGGTCACATCCACTCATTCCATCAGTGGAAGACTTCACATACTTGGGATAGACTCCCCCCACCACCAAAATCCCAGCAATTCTCCAATGAGTTTGAAACTCTCTTGGTTACCCTAAACCTGATTTAGCCTGTCTGCCAAAGTAATTTAGTAATTTATCAGGGTGTGCTTGATATTCATGCTTCAGCTTCTTAGAGATATAGGTGAAAGTTAGAGTACTCTGATGAATATCAAAGGTGGAAAACAGTTCCTAAAATGTACCTCCCACGAGAGGTACTAGTCTGTTTTGAACATACCTTGTAACTTGTACATACCCTACAACTCCATTGAAAGTAAAGTTCAAGCAAAACTTAGAATAAGAATTAATCCAATAAGAAGGCTGAGAAAATTTATTTTTACCATGATTCAAAGTGCTGAAAATTATTTATGGTTCAAAGATCTATAGTGCATTTCAACTACTCAGTGTTGAACCACATTGATTAGTGATAAGGACATGTTTCCTAACAGACCATCATCAATTCATGCTGAAGCCATTGACTATATCTTTCCTTAGGGAAGTTATTCCCTCTCTAGTTGAATTTCCAATTGAAGAAAAGGTTTTTGAATTCCATTATACCTCTCTTCTTTGGCAAAATACCTCATGCAGATTCTATTCCAGCTGATATTCACAAGGTAGGGAATCTGCTGTTCAAAGCTGACAAAATGTTTCCAGTTTATATGGCAAGACGAGGTTATCCCCCCAGGAGTTCAAGGATATTTTCATTATCCATCTCTATAAAGGCAAAGGAAATAAATTTTCCTTTGACAAAAATCAGGGAGGGGGGAAATTTCTCAGTCTTTTGCTAGCAAGATTTGTTTCAGAGGTTTCCTTAATAAAATGACCCTTCACCTGAAAGATGATCATCTGTGTGAGAGCCAGAGCAGCTTCATAAAGGGTTGAAGAATGCTCTATTTGATGTATATTGCCTGTCAACTACAGAAGTAACACCAGGAGCAGAACAGAGGTCTTTGTTATTGTTAGTCATGACTACTTGTGGAAAACTATGTCAGAATTTGGTTGTGTAGAGAAGTTCATCGATATTCTATGTCAGTTTCATGATGTCGTACTTGTCCATGTTCTGGATAATGAATCATGCTCTTGCACTTTCTCAGTCTCAAGCAGACTGAAGCAAGTTTATATCTTACTCCTATACTTTTTTAGCATGATGTTTTCTGTTTTGTTCTCAGATGTCTTCAATAAAAACGAAAATAGCATCTTAGGTTAGTTATCATAGGGATGGTAAATAATTTAACTTGAAAACATTACAAACCAAGTTTAAAGTTAAAGGAAATTTGGTACATGATTTTTCATTCATAATGATTATGTTCACAGTGTAACCTCTGAAACTGAGATGCCAAAAAGTATGGCTATATTCAATGCTGTTGGTGCTAATTTTGGCCTAATAATTAACACCAAGAGAAGACAGGTTCTCCACCAACCAGCACCACTGAATTCATATGTGGAACCATCAGTTACATAAAATGGCAAAATTTTTTATTGCATTGGATAAGTTTATTTATCTTGGTATTATATTTTCCAGATATGCTAACATAGATGATGAGGTTGACAACACACATTGCTAGAGTTAGATCAGTGTTTGGGAGAATCTGAAACCTGGTTCTTTCTTGAGTTAAACTGTAAAAAATTCAACTCTACTGCAAAAACAAACTTTCACATGGAATTTTGAAGAAGAAATATAAGGATATTGTCAAGGTCTCTTTCTCCACTGCAATTGCTGTTTCCTTGACAAAGGAATGCCAAGCATGGCTTGCTCAGATCAAAGAAGGAATGCCAAGCAAGGCTTGCTCATATCAAAGAAGACATTGTGTTTTATGAATTAATCAGAATTGAAATAGCTCCAAAGAAATGTGCAATACACAAGAGATATCTTCACTTCACATGATCATATAAACTATTTGTCTCTGACTTGTAGTAGAGACTTCTGATTTGTATCTGTCTGATCAGCTACAATTGGACATATTATAATATTATACCTTGGCTCCTACATAGGGATGTCACTTGTTCTTTTTTAAGAAGAAATGACAACAAGAAACCAATCAAGGAAAGCATGATACAAGTCACTTTTTGTCATTGTATATATGTTAACATATAACACATTGCCTGAGAAATAGCAATTATTTGATAAATGATAGTTTTTTGATAAATGAGTGCATTAAAAATGAACAAATGGCTTCATTCTGATCAAATTGACTTTTTAATCATTGGTAAGCACTTAAAGCTTAGTTCAGTAGTCAATTCTTGAGGAATATATACTGCAGAGAAGCTGGCCACCTTTATTGGCATCGGGAGTTTCCCCACTTAGAAATTCATGAAATACAAATTAATTCAAAGATATTATTATTTTCCCTATCCCTTTGGCACTAGGAAAACCATACTAAATTTAGAATCAGAGGATTTGATTACAAGTACTGACTCTGTCATATGAAGCATATATGATCTTGTTTAATTAACTTGTTCATTCCAGACTTCAGTATTATTATCTTTTACATTAATGAGTTAAATTTAGATGACATTTCTTCCAGTTATTTATACATCTATAATCTTCTGATTTATACATTTTCTTTCTCCAGTGGATAATTATTAAATCTCTCATATTGTACTGTAGCTTTATGACAAGGAATTATGTGCTGAATAATTAAAAGAGGTGGTTCTCATTATTGGTAAACTAATATTTGGTAGTTTTAGACAGGATGAAGACTACCATGATTTATCCAAGCTTATCATAACCCCATGTCTATATGTCTCTGATTCCATTTCTGTCTCTGTCTCTCTGTTTCTATCTCTTTGTGGTAAAAAACTGTGTAAACCCTTTGATCAAGCTATACATATATTTGTTTGGATCTCAAAGAGATTATAAATAAGGTAAAAAAAAAACCCATGTGTACATATTCATGCTTGATCTTTTTGTGGTGTTATTTTTTTTTTTTTAGTTTTAGCAAGGCAAATGGGGTTAAGTGGCTTGCCCAAGGCCACATAGCTAGGTGGTTATTAAGTGTCTGAGGTTGGATTTGAACTCAGGTACTCCTGACTACAGGGCTGGTGCTCTATCCACTGCACCACCTAACCACCCCATGGTGGTGTGTTTTTTTTTATTGGGTAATGAGTAGATACCCATCAATTGGGAAGTAACTCATTTTAGTATATGAATGTAATGTAATACTATTGTTCTATAAGGAATAAGGAACAAGCATATTTCTGAAAAATCTGGAAAGGTTTAAATAAACTGATACTGAGTAATGTGAGTAGAACCTGAAGAATATTATATACATTAATAGCAATGCTGTGTGATAACCAACTGTAATAGACAACTCTTCTTGGCAATACTGTGGTCAAAGACAATTCTTAACAAATTATAATGAAAATTGCATCTACATCCAGAGAAAGATCCACAAAATCTGAATGTAGATAAAAACACACTGTTTTTATTTTTGTTTTTGAACTTTATATTTGTTTCTTTATCTTTTACTTTGTTCTTCCATTTTCTAATTTTTCATTCTTAGAGTGACTGATATGGAAATATGAGTAACACAACTGCATAAGCATATATATATATCAGGTTATTTGCTACTACAGTGGGTGGAGAGAAGGGTGAGTAAGAAAACTTTATAAAAAAGGAGTGTTGAAAATTATCTTTACATATAATTTGCAAAAAATGAATAAAATTATTATTTGAAAACAATTGTTTAATAAATTAAATTAATTGAATTGCACATTTTAACCTGGGCATCATAGCCAAGATGGAAGAGTAAAGGCAGGAACTTCACTGAGCTCTCCCTCAAATGCCACCAAATAGCAATAAATAATTGCTCTAAAATTCTAGTGACAGAAAACACACACAAAAAAACCCAGAGTATAACAATTTTGCTGCCCAAGACTGGAAGATTAGCAGAAAGTTCTGTTGCAATAATGTGAAAGAGGAGCACAGTCTATTGCAGGCAGTCCTGAACCAACAAAACAGGAGTAGGACTTGGGAGACTGAATCGGGGTCAGAAGTAGTACTTTCCAAACCTCTCAGCCCAGAGAATCCAAGGACTACTTAGAAGGTTAGTAGCAAAGGTCTGTTGCACTTGAGTGAAAGAGGAGTCCAGAATATTAGGAGAACACTTTGAAAGTCCTTGAATCGGTAGTGACAATAGCTGCTTTCAGTCCACATTGGGTCAAAAGGGGATATTAAAGAGGTCTTTGCTAGTATTATGGCAGAATTCTTTTGCTTTGCCCATACTCACAAAAAAGTCACAATCCTGGGTGGAAGTTTCAGGGCAAGGATGAGGATCAGCATACTAAACCTTGGGACAAAAATGGAGAGGGATTCTCTTCAGACTTCCAGAACAGACAAGTGCTTCTGATAACTCGATGGCCAGAGCACAGGCAAGGAGAACAGCAATACTTCTTCTTAGAACATGCTAACTTGGAAGAAGAATCATTGAAAGCAGCTGCACAAACCCTCAGAAGCTTTGGAAAGGTTACCTTCCACCCTGGAAGCAGAGCCCCACCTTAACAAAGCAGTAAAATCAAGTCATTGACTAGAAAAAATGAACAAACAGCAGAAAAAAAAACCTGAAGATAGTTACTATGATGACAAGGAAGTTCAAAACACACTCAGAAAAATGTAATAAAGTCAGAATTCCTACATCTATAACTTCTAAGAAAGATATGAATTGATTTTAGACTATGAAAGAGTTCAAAAAGGATTTTAAAATTCAAGTAAGAGAGGTAGAAGAAAAATTTGGCAAAAAAATGAAAGTAATGCAAAAGAAATTATGGAAAAATAAATGGCCACTTTGGTAAAGGACACACACACATACACACACACACACACACACACAATCACACACACAAACTGGAAAATTAATGAAAATAATAATAAAAATTACAGCAAATGGTAGAAGAGGTCCAGAAAACAAATGAGAAAAAGAATGCCTTAAATATTAGAATGAAAAAATGGAAAAAGAGTTAAAAAAATTAGCTGAAGATAAAAACTCCTTAAAAGTAGAAATGAACAATTATTGGGTTTTTTTGAGAAATGTTTTATCATAGATATGGTGGTGGTGGGTCTACATTAGAGAATACAACAGGCCATTGTATGAACATGAGAGGATTATGTTACAGAGATACTGAAAATGATCATTGCAGTTTTTCTCATCTCTCAACCTTATTTCAGTATACATTGAAATAGGTTCTGATGACAGAATGATTGGAGAAGCATATATTGAATTTACTAGCCATGAAAATGCTATGGCAGCTATGTCAAAAGACAAAGCAAATAAGCAGCACAGGACATGTTGAACTCTTCTTGAATTCTTCAACAGGAGCAAGAGGTGGTGCTTATGGAAGCCAAATGATGGGAGGCATGAACTTGTCAAACCAGTCCAGTTATGGTAGTCCAGCTAGCCAGCATTCAGGCTCTGAGTGGAGAATACAAAAGAGGCTACAGTAGTCAAACTAGTATGAGCAAATATAACCAAAATTTTACAGGAAAACTTCAATGATTTTCAATCAACCATTACAAAGGGAGTCAAGGAATGATTTATCATCTCTACTATTGTCTTGGGAGGTGTGTCTATAGGAGTGAATGGAATGGCAGGAATGATCAGCAATTTCAGGATGAGTGGTAGATGGGGAATGTAAGCCTAATCACTGACTCTTGGTCATCATTTTTTAAAAAGCTAAAAAAATAAACATAAACAAAGTTGAACAGTTTTGTAATACAAGCTTTTGATTTTTATATACTGTAAGTGAAATCAGGATTGTTTAAAAAACTTCAGGGTCAGTATTTTTGAAAGCAGAAAAATATTCATTGAGGATGTTAAAACCAATTTGAATAAAGACTACAACTGTTAAATAATTTCAGATTGCCTCAAGGTAATTATATACAGGAGTATTCTTAAGTAGCAAGTATATTTAGGTTAAAATAACTTTAATTATGCTAAATGCTCCTCTAAAACCACATTAGAAGGCACACTAAGATGCATGATGCTTTTGTGGTTGCTTTGGCAGCACATATACTAAAATTGGAATGATATAGAGAAGATTAGCATGGCCTCTGCACAAAAATCACATGCAAATTTGTGAAAGATGCTTTTTTTTAAAGTGTAAATAGTTCTTTTTGCTGTGTCTGTAACTCAAAAATGAAACATTTAGAATCTTTGTTTTAGTTCATTTCATTTAATATCCTATAAGATATGTATGTTTAAACTTATTTTTTGTTAATGGGGAAAATTTTGATATGCAATATGTATACTTAAGGATTTGATAATTGTGTTTGAATTACTCTCTGAGACTTTGATTTAAATCATTCGATGTATTGTGATTTCCGGTTATGTTTATTGCAATAAGTAAAATTTTTAAAATAAATCTTCCTTTAAAAAACTGAAAAAAATGATGAGCAGTATGCTTTCAGAAAAAACCTGGAAAGATTTACATGAGCTGATGAAAAATGAAATGGACTATGTAAAAAGAAACAGCAATATTGCAGGATGGTGAGCTGTGAATGGCTTAACATTTTTCAGCAATACTATGACCCTATACAATTCTGAATGATTTATGATGAAAATGCCATCCATTCCCAGAGAAAGAACTGATAGTATTCAGAATACAGATTATTATATTTTTCTTTTTCTTTTGGGGAGAAGACTACATTTTCTTTCACAACATGAAATATTATGTAAATGTTTTGCATGCTTATACATTTATATCCTATCTAAAATTATTGGCTTTTTGAACCCTTTTTATTTGTGAAAGTTGGTCTTTTTAAACCCACATAAATAGTATTTCTATATATGACCATTAAAGTACAAGAGCAAGAGACAGAGAAATTAACTTAAAGTAAGTATACACAACATAAAATAATAAGGAATTTGCATCCCAGGATAAATCCAGAAACTATAGGAACACAATTACATAATACTTTTCACAGAAATAAAGTTAGATCTAAACAGTTGGGAAAATGTTAGTTGCTCATGCTTAGGCCAAGCTAATATAATAAAAATGGCAATTCTACCCAAATTAAATTAGATATTCAATGCCATATCAATCAAAATACCAAATCATTATTTTACAGAGCTATAAAGATAGTAATAAAATTTATCTGGAGGAGCAAAAGGTCAAGAATATCAAGGGAATTGAGGAAAAAGGTAAAGGAAAATGGCCTAATTGTATCAAGTCTAAAACTATACTGTCAAGCTGCACACATCAAAACTGCCTGATACTGTTTAATAAATAGAACAATGGATCAGTGAATTAGGATAAATACAAAAGAAACAGTAATTAATAACTATGGTAATCTATTATTTGACAAACCAAAGACACTAGAACTCTGTATTTGACAATTTATCTCTAAATGGCCAAAGGATATGAACCATTTTAAGATGAAGAAATTAAAGATTATATATATATATATATATATATATATATATATATATATATATATATAATCATTTGAAAAATGCAATAATTATTGATTAGAGAAAAGCAAATTAAAACAAATAGAATGTGGGAAAATTGGGTCACTAATGCACAACTGGTGGAATTGTGAGCTGATCCAACCATCATTGGGAGCAATTTGGAACTATGCCCATAAAGCAATAAAACTGTGCATACCCTTTGATCTTACTAGGTCTATATCTTGAACAGATCACAAAAAAAAATGGAAAAAGTGTCAAATGTTAAAAAATGTTTATAGGAACTATTTTGTAGTGCCAAAGAATTGGAAATTGAGGGAATGCCATCATTTATGGAATGGCTGAACTAGTTTTGTTGTATAAATATTACAGAGTACAATTGTTCTGTAGGAAATCAGGAATAGCCAGACAGTGGAAAAGCATGGAAAGACTTCTACAAAGTAATATTGAATGAAGTTAGCCCAACCAAGAGAATATTTTACTCAATAACAGCATTGTCAAATGATTAACTATGATGCTTGTAGCTCCTCCCAGCAATTCAATGATCAAGGATAATTCTGAGATACTTTTTATAGAAAAGGTCATCTACATCCAAAGGAAAAAAGTACTATGGAGTTGAATGCAGAGCAAAACATGCTATGTTCATACTTTAGAACTTTTTTTTTACATTTTTTCTTTCTTTCTAATGACTTTTCCCCCCTCTGTATTCTGATTCCTCTTTCACAACATGTCTAATATGAAAATATGTTAAACATAATTGTATATGAACAACTTTTACCAGATTATTTGCTGTTATGTGAAGGCAAGAGGGAAGGGAAAATGGTAGAAAAATGTGGAAATTATATACTTGCAAATAGATGAATATTGAAAACTACCATTGCATTTAACCAGAAAAATAAAGTAAAATAATAAAAAAATGAAAAAAAATATGTCTTTTGACATACTAATTCCTTATTTAAATTTTTTAAAATTTAAGGCATTAAGGTTAAGTGACTTGTCCAAGTTCACACAGCTAGGTAATTATTAAGTATCTGAGACTGGATTTGAACGTGGGTCCTCTTACCTCCGGGGCCAGTGCTCTACCTACTGCTCCACCTAGCTGCCCTGACATACCAGTTGCTTTTGAGAGCTAACTCAGTCTTTTATTCTATCTGTTGACATATTTATAAAATTGAAGATCATGTATATGATTTCAATGTACTGGACAATTTTGGACTTTTAAGTTTGACACAAAAGTTAGACCAATGAATCTTAATATCTGGAGTTCCCTTTTGAGAAAACAATATAAAAATGATTTTTTAAAGGAAAGAATAGTTATGATGAAATTCTAGCTTCATTTTCTTTCTTTTTTTTGCAAGGCAAATGGGGTTAAGTGGCTTGCCCAAGGCCACACAGCTAGGTAATTATTAAGTGTCTGAGACTGGATTTGAACCCAGGTACTCCTGACTCCAGGGCCGGTGCTTTATCCACTGTGCCACCTAGCTGCCCCCTTCATTTTCTTAAAAAATTAAATTTCTGGTTTTGTTAATTTTTGTACCAACAGTTACAGAATCTCTGAGGTAGAAAGGACCTAAGAGACCATATAGGGCAACCTGTACATAAAGAACAATTCCTCCTACTACAGACATATCAAAGAATTATCCAGCAATTATCTGAAGACCCTCAATGAAGGAGGACTCAAAATTGATTTCACTTAGGTCAAAATTCCCATTGTTAGGATCCCCCTCCTCCAATTTTAATTTGAAATATACTTCTCTTCAAGTTTTTAAAAAATTCTTCTTGATGTTGGTAATATTCATTTGCTTAGCACTTTGGTGATGCTTCATCAGCTGAAAATATGTATTTGGTTGTTATTCCCTTATTAGAATTTCATTTGACCTCCTTCATGTTACTATACTTTGTGACATTAGAATCTGAGAAAGTTTAAAGTAGGAAAACCTCAAACCAACTAGTTATTTTTCCTCTTCCTTTGCCTACTACACATATTTCGTGGGAGAAAGTGTTAAATTTATAGACAAAAAAAATGAAGTTTGTGTATAATCTGCAAATTTCAAGAAGACTTGATCTTTGTGGTTTGATGTCTATAGTTAGTTATGCAGCAGAGAGATAGTGACACTTCCTGTGATTTTATCAGTTAAGGACACTCGCAGATGCTAGCATTCCCTGTATTACTGCAGTGCGGCATCTTCTCTGCAATTTGTAAATTGAGAGTATTACCTAGTCCATTAGTAGACTAAGGAGCTTGCCCAGTATCACTCACAGCTGGCATGTGTCAAGGGCAAGTTTTGAACCCTTGTAGTTTGAGTTTCAAGGTTAGTTCCATATTCACTGTGACATACTTTATCTTTTATGTAGTATCATTTTTTTTTTCCAGAATTTGCTTCTGGTTTATCTTTTTATTCTTTAGTGTTCATTTTTTTAACCCTTTATTTTGTTTGTTCCCAGTATACAAAGAGAAGACTCCCAACAGTTATAACTTTTTGAGGGGTCAATTTATCCTGTTTGTGACACTAGACAAACTATGCCTCAATTCTTAGAGTCATTCACCTATTGGAGGAATGATGGGAAGAGGCACTTAAGGGCACAAAGATTCAGAGATTCCATCATAGCAATTGAACTCAGAAATAACCAGGGCAAAAAGAAGGCCATGTACAGAGATTCAGGGCACAAGGAAAATTGCCATCCACAGCAAAGATTTAGTCCAAGGTCTCTGAATGGGTTAAATGTCTGTGTTGAATCAGATGCCCTTTGCAATTCATCATTTCCTCTTGTCTCACCATTCAACCTTCAGCTAAATGGTTGCCAAGGCAGGCCTTCTAATGGATATAGTTCAAATCAATTTGAGCAGCAAAATGTTTGCAAACATCATCAATGTTTTTCAATAGTGCTTCAGTACTGTTCATACAGGCAAAAACTTAATATTTCTATATGAAAGTAATACTATTTACAAGGTAAGATAGGGTACGTGTTTCTAAGTGATATAGTGATTTTCTTTTATGGCTTCTAATCATCCACAATTTCTTGCCTAATCTCTTCTCAAGACTATGGCATGCATTCATAAAGTGAATCATAAAGCCTTTGATATCTCTTTTGATTCAAAATTTCTGTGAGCATATTTATTTTTTAGATTATTTTTGCAAGAACATATTACATTTGTCAAAGCAAAGTATAGCTTTATCAGCTTTATTAACAAAGATATTATTTTATTTAAAGAATTAATCTTCAAAATTTTCTTCTTTATTTTTTTCTGTCTTGTAACCCTTTGCCATCTCCACCACAACAAAACCATTAAAGAGATAATGAAATTGTATTCACATTCATTAGTTTCAGATGATAATTTCTAAATCCCCCTGCTGTTTTGCCTTCAAAGTCAACCTTCTGTAAATTTTTTCCTAATTTCTAATTTTGCTGAGTTTCCATAAGGATAAATATAGTTCAGGTTTCACCTTTGGTTTAAATTAATTTTAAATTTATCTTTGAAACAGCATATAATTTAACAATCAAGGTTGTTGTTTTTTCCTTGTTTGTTTATTTTTGAGGAATCTATGATTAATCCAAGTTCTGGAAATGGTATTTTACTTTTTATTGTATTATCAGTCGGGCTATTTGTTTGGCAATTGTAACTATTGTCCCAGAATAGTGGATAGAGCACTGGCCCTGGAATCTGGGGACCTGAGTTCAAATGAGACCTCAGACACTTAATAATTACCTAGCTTCATTACCTTGGACAAGTCACTTAATGCATTGCCTTTAAGAAATTTTTGAAAAAAGAAAATCTTGTCCTGAATGTTCACAAACTGTTGTTTTACCAGATTCTACATGTGGTAAAATCAAATTTTTTTTCTTCAAGCTCTCTGCCTCTCTGCCATCTCCATGACTTTTTTTGTATAATCCTCATTCTTCTTCCACTCCAAATGTATCCTGTTAAGATTTCTCCCTTTCTTTCAAGGATTGGAGAAGGTAACATTTCTTCCCTGAACTTTTCTTTTATGATACCTGTTGAGGATGCTCTATCCTTTTACAAATTTTTCATATAATTCTACCTTTTCCCTTTTCCTCTTACATGCTGTTATGACACTCTTACCTTTCCTTATAGTTTAATAATCGACAAAAATGCTTTTATCCTGCTCTCCTTATAACCTTCCCCTTGTTATAATTTACTTGATATCAAAATCTTTTTATTTCAAGTAATTTAAGCATACTAAACATCAAATAATGTGTTTGATTGAATTAGTGGAGCTATATATTGAATTTCAGTTTAAAAGTAATTTATTGAAAGGAAAATACAAAATTAATGTGATATAATTGATCTCAAAAGTAGAATAATGTAGCATTTTTTGGTAATAAAAATTCAGTGAAAATTTTATGATCAGAAGGGCTATTACAAGGCATGTATGGCAAAGGGCATAATCTACATTTGAAAGTGGCCATTTAAGGACATTGATTCTATCTTGTCATTGTTGAAATTAGGAAGATATATCTTTATAGTTCCAAATCATTGCAATTCATACTAAAATTTATAAATAAATGTTATAATACATTTTCTGTGTTATAATTAATTTAATTTCTTGAATAATAGAATTGCAGTAGAAACAGACTTTATTCTTTCTGTTGTTTATTCTGTGCTGCTTGTGAGTTTACAAGAAAATGTACATTCTTTAAAAGATGAAAAGAATATTTGTAACAAAATCAATGAGTTTACAATATTTCTTGGAATTACAACATTATTTCTTTGCTAGATTTTGATTACACCTGAACATTATTTTGAGAGCTATACTTTTCAATACCATTGTTATTTTTTCTATATATCTATCTTTTGTTGCAATCTGAAATTTTCAAGAATAAAGTCTCACTTCTCAAAGGATTAATATGCCAGATAAGAGTTTGAAACTGTCATCTGGTATAACCAGCATAAAGATTCAATAGTTTGTGAACTCTTTTCTTTTCCACAAAGAACTGAGACATCATTTAGGGGAAAGGCATTTTTTCCCCTAATTACATGGCTAGGAAATCTAAAACTAAAACAATCCATATTTAGCAATAGCATGAGAAGTCACAGGATATTCAATTGTACTCATAGGGCTAAGATGATGAAAAGGTTAAATTTTTTTTCACCATTATTTCGCAAACAATCTTATTTGACAGTATCACTGTTTGTCTTACTTTTCAAATCTCAAAAAATTCTTTCCACTAATGAACCAGATTCTTTCTGTCCCCTGCCTTGAATTTACCTCACACTCTATCAATCAGTCCAAATGTCTCTCCTTTTATTAGGAAATCTAGTTAATCTTGCTTCTGTTTTACATTACTTTTATGTTTCTTGAAATATAATAATGTATAATTGGTATTTTGCTTGATTAACAAAAAGAATTGAAAGAATTTTTAAATGCAATTTTCCTTTCCATTCAAACAATCTCACAGTGAATCACAGAAATGTAAATAAGTTTCTATGATTTGTGGTGCTTTGTGAGGGGGCAAAAGCAAACTTTTTAAGTTTGAAAATGATCAATTTTATCATGGGAAACAAAGGAAAATGGCAACAAGCATGAGATATCATATTTGCGACTTCTTTCCCCAGTACATCATCATGTAGAAGTGGCATTTGATTTTCAAATCCATTTTTTTTCTGCTACTCTGTAAGGTAGGTTCTAACAAGCTGTAATATTTTTCAATACTACAATTTGAGGTTGCTCCTAACTAAATTCAGAGAGGCTCAAAATTTCACTGGAAATCAAGCAATGAATAGGTTTTGTTTGTAGCAACTCATGCATTAAACTAGGTATTAATATATTTAGTATCATAGTATTTTAGAACTAGAATAAACAGTAAGGTTAATTTGTTACAATTCATGAAATTTCCAGAACAGACCGATGAGATTTAGACAGAGCAAATGACTTCTATAGTGTCATTCAACTTGTAGGTAGCACAGCCAATCTGTGAATGTCAAGGTCAGTATACCATACTGCTCTTGTCCAAAAAAATTAATAAACTAATAAACAATGTCCAGATGAATTATAATAATTTACTACAATAAACTGCTGAACAAAGTTTTTCTTTTTTAAAGGAAAAATCAATGAAAAAACTTGTGGTATAAAACTTGGTCCTTTCATTTTTTACATCATTTTAGTCAGCTTTATTTATAAAATTTCTTAAATTTATATGATTAATACCATGGCTTTCAGTCAAAATTAATTTATATTTTAGGTGAATAGGGATCCATGTTATTTATGCTTATACTAAGACACAGAGTTATTAAAAGTCTCATATGCTAATTATAGCTGTCCTCTTTTTTGATCTGCTTCTCTCATTCTATAAAATCATCTATAACATAATATAATATAAAAATTTTATAGCAACCAAAATATGTAATAATACAAACCTAATATTTCAAGGAGAAGTAGAGGCAGCATGGCTTTATGGAAAAACAGTAGATTACAGATTTTTAAATCCTTATATTCAAATATTAAATGATAACCTTTATTGCTACCTTGCCTCATTGTCTCCTTGTTGATTTGATTATAAATCCCTGGGCAAGAACTGGAAAGCTAGAAAAAGCAATAAAGTAACATGGTGCTCTCAAGAAAGGGAAGCAAGGCAATTCTGCAGACTATCTAAGCAGAGAGTGATGAAATCTTGCTGTATGGGTAATTTATTTATTTGCCAATTTATTTATTTATTTTCCAATTATATGAAAAGATTGTTTTCAACATTCAGAGTTTTGCAAGCTTTTAAGATCCTTAATTTTGTACTTTTTAAACTCTCTTTTCCCTCCCTCCTCTCCATGGCAGCAATCTGATTTAGGTTGTAAATGGACAATCATGTTTAACATATTTTGATATTAGAAACAGAGGGAGCTAGGATGAAGGCTGATAAAGAGTTAGTAATTATAACTAATTATAATTATAACTCATAGTAATTATAGCTATGAATGTAAATGAGATGAATTTTCCTTTGAAATGGAAGCAGATAGCAAAATGGATTAAATAGAAACAGAATCTTATAATTTATTGTTTAAAAGAAGCATATTTCAATCAGAGACATAGACAACAGGTAAAAGTTTAGCACAGAATATAGAATGCTTCAGCTGAAGTGAAGAAATAGGAGTAACAATTTTGTTCTCACAGAAATCTAATGAAAAAAATATATTTCATTGAAAGAATAAGTAAGGAAATTACAACTTCCCAAAAGGTACCACAAACAACGAAGTAATGTCAATACTAAGCATATATGCACTTAAGTGGTATAGTATCCAAATCCTTAGAGGAAAAGTTAAATGAGTTACAAGAAAACACAGCAAAACTAGACTGGTGGGGGATGTCAACCTCTCATGAGAATTAGAGAAATTTAACTACTAAATAAGTAAAAAGGAAGAATGAAATTAGAAAAAAGTTAGGATAAATCTCAGGAGAAAATTGAGTGGGGATAGACAGGAATAAACCTTTTTCTCAGACGTACATGGCATCTACACAAAACTTGATCATGAATTAGGGCATAAAATCCTCAAAGCAAGAGACAAAAATATTAAATGCATTCTTTACAGATCAAGAAGCAATAAAAAAAATCACATGTAACAAAGGGGCATGGAAAGATTGACTAAAAATTGTGAACTAATTATATATACATATATAACTATTGAGACAATGAATGGATAAAACAATAAATCATGGAAATTAACAAATTCATTCAAGAAAATGATGAGACAATATTCCAACATAAAGAAGTTTTTAGGGAAATTTATATTTCTAAACCTTTATATGACTAAAATAGAGAAAGAAGAGATCAATGCATGGGCATGTAACTAAAAAAGGTGGAAGAACAAAAAATTTGAAATCCCCAAAATCCCCAATTAAATACAAATTAATAATTCTAAAATCCAAAGGAAAAATTAATAAAATTGAAAATAAGAAAGCTATTGAACTAATAATTTTGTCTAGTAAAATAAACTTTTGTTTAATTTGATTTAAAAAAGGAATTTTTATTACCCACAAATTTACCACTAATTAGGAGGAAATTAAAATAATTCAGAAATATTTTATCCAGCTTTATACCAATGAATCTGGAAATATAAGGGAAATAGTTGAATATTTTCAAAAATATAAATTTCCCAGATTAACAGAAGTGGAAATTAAATTCTTAAATAGCTCCATTTCAGAAAAAAGAAACTGAATGAACAATCAATGAATGCCATAAGAAAAAAATGGTATTCCCAAGTTAATTCAATCAAACAATTAAAACACAATTAATTCCAATTCTATATTGAAAAATTAGGTGAAGGTCTGTCAAAATTCCTTTTATTACACCAATGTGATGCTGATACCCAAAATAGGAAGAGCCTAAACAGATAATGAACATTATAGACTAATCTATATAGTGAACATTAATAAAAACATTAACAAAATATTAACAAAGTGATTACACCTAGTTAACAGTAGGATAGTATACTATGATCATGTCACATTTATACCAGGATTGCAGGGCTAGTTCAAAATTAGGAAACTATCATCATAACTGTTAATATTAGTAACAAAACTAACAGGAATCATATGATTATCTTAATAGACAGTGAAAAACCCTTAGATAACTTTTAACACCCATTCTTATTAAAAACATTAGAGAGAATAGAAATAAATGAAGTTTTCCTTAAAATGATAAGTAATATCTTTCCAAAACTATCAGCAAGCATTATGGATAACGCGGATAACCTAGAAACATTACCAATAAGATCAGGGATGAAACAAGGATGCCAATTTACCAGTACTGTTTCAATTATTTGATATTGTATTAGAAATACTAGCTTTAGCAATAAGAGAAGATAATGGAATAGAAGAAATTAGAATAGGCTAAGAGTAAACAGAAACCTCATGCTTTGCAAATGATATCATGGTATACTTAGAGAACTTTAGAAAACCAATTCTACTTGAAACATTTAGGAACTTTAATAAAGTAGCAAAATATAAAATAACACCCCATAAATCACCAGAATTCCTATATATAACCAACAAATTACAATATCAAGAAGCAGAAAGAGAAATTCAATTTTTAGTAAATGTAGACTATGTGAAATATTGACAGTCTACTTGCCAAGATGAAATAGTATATAGAAGAGTATGAACCATTCTATTGCTCTTTGGGAATTGTGCTGAATCATTCTCTAGAATGATAGCATCAGTTGACAACTTCTAAAATACTCCATTAATGTCTAGTTTTCCCAAATCCTCTCCCACACTGATAAATTTTCATTTTTATCATTTTAGTCTATCTGATATATGTGAAGTGATACCTAGAATTGTTTTCATTTGCATTTCTCTAATCAATAATGATTTGCAACATTTTTATATGACTATAGATAGCTTTAATTTCTTCATCTGAAACCTGCCTCTTCTTATCCCTTGACTATTTATAAATTGGGGAATGACTTGTATTCATATAAATTTGACTCAATTCTCAATATATTTTAAAAATGAGTCCCTCATCAAAAATATATAGTCCATATTTATTTATTCCTCTCAATCTTAGTTGTATTGGTTTTATTCATGCAGAATTTTAAAATTTAATATAATTAGTTATCAATTTTGCATTTTATGTTTTTCCAATTACATGAAAAGATAGTTTTCCACAATCATAGTTTGTGAGGTTTTGAGATACACATTTTTCTGCCTCCTTCCTTTTCCTCTATTTACAACTGACAGAAAGATATTTAATATTAGTTTTGCATGTGTATATATGTTAGCATATATCTATAATAATCCTACTGTGAAAGAAGAATCAAATCAAAAAAAGGTTAAATTATGTTGATTGCTTTTGTAATATTGATCCATCCCTGCCTACCTGGTGTAAATTCTACCTCATTATTATCCTGGTATATTATCCTAATAGTAACTCACTGTAATTTATTTCCTAAATTTTTATTTAAAATTTTTCCATAACTAATTTTCTTTATCTATTTTGAGTCTCCCTTTTTTAGTTTCAGAACCATGTTGGCATAATAAAAGAAATTTGGCAGACCTCTTTCTTAATCTTTTTTTTTTCAAATAGATTGCATAGAATTGGGATTAATTCTTCCTTAAAGATTTGGTAGAATTATTTGTAAATCCATTTGACATTCTGAAATTTTTTCTTAGGGCATGATGATTTCTTCAATTTACTTTTATGTAATGAGGCTATTTAAATAGTATATTTCCTCTTCTGTTAATCTGGGTAATTTAAATTTTTGTAAATATTCATTAATTTCATTTAAATTGGCAAATTTATTTATATACAGTTGAAATTGTTGTTTAACTTTGGGTTATTATTATGAATTTTTTGGGTTTATTTATTTTATATTATTTTTAATAATCTTGTTATGAGAGTAAGCATACACCCCCCCAAGAAGATGAGAAACCTCAAGAATAATGAGAGATAAAAAATGTACTTCAGTCTGTGTTCAGATTCCAATGGCTCTGTCTCTGAGATGAGGTGCCTTCTTTATCATAAATTCAAAGAAGTTGCTTCAATATTTTTCCCATAGTTGCTATTAGTAGCTGTATTTCCCTCTACTCTATTCCTTACCACTCTCATTTATTCTCTTCTCTCTCTCTCTCTCTCTCTCTCTCTCTCTCTCTCTCTCTCTCTCTCTCTCTCTCTCCTTTTACCCTGTCCCTGCTCAAAAGTGTGTTGTATCTGAATACACTCTCGATGATCTTCCCTCTCTTCTATCATTTAATCCCCCCATTCCCTCCCCCTCACTCCCTCCTATCCTATTCCTTTCTTCTCATTTTTCTCTAGGGCAAGATACAATTCTATACCCTATTGAGTGTGTATGTTATTCCCTCTCTGAGCCATTTCTGATGAGAATGAAGGCTCACTCATTCCCTCTCATCTTCCCCCATTTAACTCCACTGAGCGGACTCTTACATGAAATCTCTTAGGCCCTTCTTCCTCTCCTTTCTGTTCTTCTCAGGACTTTCCTTTATCACCCACTGACTCCATTTTTTTACTATATTATACCATTACATTCAGCTTCTTCCTGTGCCTCGTCTATATATGCACCTTCTAACAGTTCTTATAAATGAGAAAGCTCATATGAGTTATCAGTATCTTCTTCCTATAAAAACAGTTCAACATCATCAAGTTCCTCTCAGTTAGTTCTTCTCAACTGCCCTCTCTATGGTTCACCTGAGCTCTATACTTGGAGTTCAAACTTTCTGTTCAGCTCTGGTTCTTTCAATAGGAAAGTATAAAAGTCCCCTGTTTAATTGAAAGTCCAAATTTTCCCCTGAAAGAGGATGTTCAGTTTTGCTAGGTAGTTGATTCTCAGTTGTAAACCAAGATCTTTTGCCTTCTGGAATATCATATTCCAAGCCCTATAAGCCCTTAGAGTAGATGCTGCCAGATCCTGTGTAATCCTGACTATAGAGTCACCAGTAGTTGAATTGCTTGTTTCTTGCAACTTTTAGCATTTTCTCTTTGACTTAAGAGTTTGGGAATATGATTATAATATTCCTGGAAGTTTTTTCCAGCTTTTTTGCTTTCAGGAAATGATCAGTGAATTCCCTCAATTTCTATTTTACCCTCATCTTCTAGGATCTCAGGGAAATTTTGCTGTATTATTATTTCTTGAAAAATGAAGTCTAGGCTTTTTTTCTTGGTCATAATATTCAGGTAGCTCAATCATTTTTAAATGATCTCTTCTGGATCTGTTTTGAAGGTCAGTTTTTTCTGATGAGATATTTCACATTTTCTTCTATTTGAGCTTTTTTTTGGGGGGGTATAGTTTTAATTCTTCCTGATTTCTTACAAAGTCAATGACTTCCTTTAGTTCCATTCTACATTTGAAGGAGTTATTTTCTTCAGAGAGCTTTTTTTTAAATTTCTTTTCCAGATGGCCCATTCTGCTTTTTAAGTCATTCTTCTTCTCATTTGTTTTGCATGTTGCTTTTTCCATTTAGCACAAACTGGTTTTTTAACATATTATTTTCTTCAGTATTTTCTTGTATTTCTTTCACCAAGCTCATTTGTTTTTGTTAAGGATTTTGCAAGGCAAATGGAGTTAAGTTGCTTGTCCAAGGCCACACAGCTAGGTAATTATTAAGTGTCTAAGGTCACATTTGAACTCAGGTACTTCTGACTCCAGGGCCGGTGATCTATCCACTGCAACAATCACCCTCCCCCTGAATTGGTTTTCATGATTTATCTGCATCACTCTCATTTCTCCTCCCAATTTTTCCTCTAACTTCCTTAATTTCTTTTCAAAGGCTTTTTTGAGTTCCATAGCCTGAGCACATTTTCTGTTTATCTTGGAGTCTTTGGTTATAGAACTTTGACTTTTCACCTTCTGAATCTTCCATGGGACCAAAGCAATTTTCTGTAGTCAGATTTTTCTTTGTCTTTTGTTTGCTCATTTCTTCAACCTGTGACTGATTTATCAAACTTCCAAGGCTTTGGAGGATTTTTGGGACACCCCACTGGGACCTTAGTTCCTCCAAGGTCTTATGAGAGGTTCTGACTGCTCTTTTCAGGGTTCTTTGATATGTGGATGACCACAGGTGTGCCCCTTTGCCCTGCAGCTATGAGGAGAGTCCTGTTTGGCTATGGTAATATGGAAGGCCAAACTGTAACCTGGATCTGAGTGTGGGCAAACTGAAGAGTCCTGCTCCAGAGGGAACAGAGAGACCTCTGCAATCTCCCCAACCCCCTTACCATCTGTGGATTGCATTCAAGAGGTACAGACTGGTTTCCCCAATTGCCACTGTAGGTTCTCACTGAAGGGATGATGCTCTGGGGCCTGCACTTGCTCTGCACTCACTCTGATGTGACAGAATTCTCTCACCATACCATTGAAATTGTCCTCTATGTTCCTTGGGCTGCACTGAGCTGAGGCTGCAGCTTTTTCCAACCTCGGGTCTTGTTGAAACTGAACTTACCTTCAGAACTTCTTGGGAAGTTGTCCTGGACTGGGAAATTGTATCATTCATTCTTTCTGTGGGTTCTGGCCAGAATGGTATATCATTTTAATGTTGTGGTTTTTTTTATTTTAAAACATTCTAAATTTTATTTCTTAGTTCAATAGTTTTCTTACTTTCTCCTTTGATTTTCAGAATTGCTAATTAGGTATTTAATTGTGTGTTTTTTTAAAAAAATTGTTCTTTTTGCAATTTTTTTTTAGTTGTATGCCCATTCAATGATCTCTTCTTTCTCAATTTATACATTTAAGCATTTAGAGATCTGGAGTTTTCTCAAATAATGGCTTTAGCAGCATCACATAATTTTTGGCATGATTTCTTATCATTATCTTGGATAAAACTGTTGATTATTTCTGTGATTCATTCTTGAGCCTCTCATTCTTTAATATTATGCTATTAACAATTAATTTGTAGCTAATATTTCTATAATCCTTTATTACACATAATATTATTGCCTTCATAAACTATAAAGAATGCAATGTTTCTGCCTTTCTGCATATGATTTTCAGGTTTTTATGTTCTAACGCATGGTCAATTTTTCTATAGGTACCATGTACTATAGAGAAGATGGTACATGCCTTTCTATTTTCATTAAATTTTTTCCAGATATCAAACTTTTCCAACTTTTCAATATTCTTTTCTTTGCTTTGACTTCCTTCTTTTTTGTGTTTATATTTATCTAATTCTGAGAGAGGCGGGGGGAGTCCACTGATAGAATTACTTTCTATGTCTTCCTCCAATTAATATAACTTCTCTTCTATGAATTTCCCCTTGCCACTATTTGGTGCATCTGTGTTTAATACTGTTTTTAATATTTCATTGCCTGTGGGATCTTTCAAGAAGCCATAGTTTCCTTCCTTATCCCTTTTAATTTTGTATTCTACCCCCCCCCCTTGTATAGGAAAAAGATGGTTAAGCCTGCTTTTTTTTTTACTTCAGCTGAGGTACAATATATTCTCTTCCAGCCTTTAACTTTTACTGGGTTTGTATCTTTGTGTTTTAATTGAGTTTCTTGTAAACAACATATTTTAGGATTCTTTTATTTAATCTATTCTGCTGTCTTCTTCCATTCTATAGAAGAGTTCATCCTATTCACATTCATAATTATAATTATGAATCCTGAATTTTACTCTATCTTATCTTTTCCCTATTTGTCCTTCTTTCTTTCCACTTTCCTAATTCTCCTTACCAGGGTTTTGCTTTTGACTACTCCCACCCCTCAGTCTTCCCTTTCTTTTGTTAACCCCCTTCTCTTTTCTTCTCTCTTTGACCTTTTATTTTTTTCTTTAACATGAAGTTTTAACTTCCATTTTATTATCCCTTCTTCTCATTTTTTCCCTTTTCCCACTTGCTTCCTTGTAAGGATAAATTTCTAAATCCATTTGGGAATGTATATTATTCTCTCTTTGAGACAAATCTGTTGAGAGTAAGATTTACTCAGTTGTCCACACCTTCCTTATTTCCCTCTATTCTATTGGACTTTTGTGCCTCTTCATGTGGCATTGCTTATCCTTTAATGCTTCTACCTTCTTCTCCCAGCATAATCATTTTTCATGTACTAATCATTGCATAGCTGTCTTGTAGCAAATCCATCTATCAAATTTAATCTTTTCATCTTTCATGGAAGAACAATTCTCAAAAGCATCCTTACATCATAATCAACTACACTCACACAGTGGCTGTCAATTGATGCTGCCTTTCCTCCTCATTTTGATAGTTGATTCCTTTTCCTGTTGTATAGGGTGCATCTTCCCAAGCTTTCTATACTGGAGCTGAGGTCCCTAGCCCAATACAACTAGGATAGAACCAGAATTGTGGGAGTCCAACTTTGCCCTTGAGGTAGGGTTCAGATCCTCACTGCTGATTTTCTGAGTCAGGACCTGAACTGTGCTGTGACTAAGTATCTCTTGATTGCTTCTCAGATCTTCTGTCTTTACTGAACTGCACTTCCCTTTTACCTACATGACGTAGATCTTTTCCTGAAGTTTCTCCAGGATATTCACTGAATAGTCATTTTACTGTTACTTTGTAAGTTCTTTCAGTTTAGGATCTGTTTAGAAACTACATTCAAAGGTTTTTGGGAAAGATTCTGATCATCTAACACTTATTAGATTAGCCCAGATGAGAAAAGGGGAAGATGATCAATGTTGGAGAGGTTGTGGAAGGATTGGGACATTGATACATTGCTGGTGGAGTTGTGAATGGATCCAACATTTATGAAGAGGAATATGGAAATATGCCAAAAGAATAATAAAACTATTCATACCCTTCCACCCAGCAATTCTAATTCTAGGGCTATATCCAGAAGAAGTTGTAAAAAATGGAAAAGTCCTACATGTTCCAAAATATTCATAGCAGCTCTTTATAGATCGGCAAAGAATTTGAAACTGAGAGGATGTCCATCAATTGGGAATGACTAAATAAGTTATGGTACAAGAATACTTTGGAATATAATTTTTCTATAAGAAAGAATAAATGGTTGGACACTAGAGAAGCATTGAATGACCTTCGGGATTTGATGCTGAGTGAAGGGAGTAGAACCAAGAGGAAAATGTATGTTGATGGAAGCAACTGCTCTCAGCAGTCCAGAGAACTAGAATGAATGTATTTGACAGATTAAGGACTAAATATCCCCAACCAGAAGAAGAAAAACAAAACACAGAATTAAAAAAAAAAAAAACACCCCTACCAAATCTAATGAACACTTTATAAAAATTATCTCTTATATATCTCTTTTCCTTAATCCTAATTCCTCAAACTCAAAATTACTAAATTGTAAATACATTTAAGAAAATATGTATGTAAAATGCTAACCTGACTGTTCCCAACTGAGGGGAGCGGAGTGGGAAGGGAGGATGGAGGGAAAGTGTGTAATTTGAAAATATGCATGTACAAATGGATGAAAATAAACAAACAAAATAAATAAAAAGGAAGACTCTGAGACCTTCCAAACTTCTTGTTATTATCTTGTGCCCTGGAAATCCCACAGTCTGGAATAAAATACATACTAGAGACATATTTGAGGCATGTAGTCAACAAAGGGACTCATAATGGTTTTTTTTTTTCTTTTCAGATGCTCTCTTTTATGATGGAAAGAAATACACCCTGGGTTCCAGGGTGAAAATATCTTTTCATAGGTCTTCAGGACAGATTTGGAACTTCATTATTTGTTCTAGTGTGTGTTTTAGTCAGGTTTTTTTGAGTTTTAATTGACAAACATGCTTCTTTCTATTTCTCTCTGATTATCTCCTTATCTGTTTGATTATTACTAAATAAGATATAGGAGTCCCTCAAAAATTGAAGCCCAGAAAATTATACTGATATATTTTTTTCTTGTGAGCAGTGTAGCTTTTGGTACTTCACTTTTCAAATCAAAGTCAAGTTCAACCTATCTCAGGATAACTGCCATTATCAATCCTACCCCTGGGAAACATATTATGAAAAAGGGTTCCTACCTCCAGTTCTCACTTCAGTAGATTAATAGATTGCTAGGGAGGACTATGGGAACAGAATACACTATATATTGGTCCAATTTACATTTTTATATGAGGGAGGATACTAAACAGAGTATTTATATATACACCCAGATATTTCTTTATGGAGAGAAAAAGAAATCTGCAATCTCTCAACCTTATCCCAGCTAATTAACCAGGTCATACTTTTCTACCACTGATATTCTAAGTAGGACAATTGTAGACTGATGAGAATGCCATACTGCAGTGCAAATATAATATGTCACTTCACTGCAGTGGGTTAGAATATAACAGTGAAGCAGAATAGTCTCAATGCTGAGACTAGATATTATCTTAGAGTCTATGTTATCAAATGATTTGTTGAATTTTTAAAGAAACATAAAGTACTGTTTCCCATGTTGGATTATTTAGATGTATAATTTTAAGAAATAGTTTTAATCAGCTTCATGAAACTTCATGATGAAACAATTGCATTGTGTCTCTATAAAATGGAGAACTGCCAATATATTTCTACAAGCACTATTTTTCCCCTTTTACATTTGTTTTTTACTATTTCTGAGTGTCTTGATCAACTCAAAGCCCAAGACCTAACTCTCACTTGGTATTGCAGCTGTGATTTCCCTTGACCTGGTTTGGAAAAAAATGTCATAAATGTATAATCTGTTTTATCTTGAAGTTATTCTATATTAGAGAGGACATCTTTCCCCAAGCTTCAGACTTAACTCTCTAACACATATCAGACCCAATCTATCCTCTTTTACAAGAATCAATCTGTCCAAGGTTTTCTGTAATATTAAATTTCTACCAGGTATGATCAAGTCTCTCCTGGTTATGTTCTCATAGACAGAAAAGAACCAACAAAACATTTTTCAGTTGCAATGAGATTTGTATTTGAAGTAGGTCTACTCACATAGGGGTTTACAAAGAGTATAAAGAAAACTAATCATTTTGGAGAAGTACTTTATGTACTGAGGAAAAACATAAAATATTACAAAGCCTGTTAGGGACTGTTCTGTGTGGGAGGACTGTAAAGTATCTTTACCTGGTGTCTTTGAACACTAGAGCCTTATTTTACTAAGTGTCATGGGAATAGGAGTGGATTAAGGGACTGGGAAGGATAATTAAGCACTGGTACTTGGTTCAATAAAAGGAGATCTTGGAGACTTGGAGACATTGGAGACTTTGGAGTCCTTGATGTATAGGGAGAAACTTGTCTTCTTTGTCTCTCACCCCTCCAATACTCACCTGGGGAAAGATTGAGGAAGTCCAGAAAGGGACTCAACATATGAAGTCTGAACTGGGACTCAACAAAAGCTATTTCTTTTATTTATCATATCCTACAAACAGAGAAAAGAAATACTCCCTTTGGTTGTTTCCTGTTCTTTTCTATAGCTCTTTTGTCTCCCTACACACAGATATGCCTTTAAGTCATGCCTGGAAATTTGCCAAAGAACACTTTCCAAAGATATAATACTACTTAAACAAAGTAAAGAAACTTTTATCAGACTTATTCTGGAATTCCAGCTTCTATCTCTTTTCTGTCTTCTCTTCCTATGATTCAATTGATAGCAATAATATCAACTTCACTCTTCATTCTATTTTTCTTTCTATGAGTCCCTACCAAATAGTGTCTAGCTCAATCCTCCACTTAAAAAATATTGTAAATGAGGAAAGACTTGCTTAGCAGTCAGTCTGTTTTATAAAGTTTTTGTGATAGATATTTGATCATGAGACAACTTTTAAGTGTTTTGAACTTGATTTCTGGAAATTAGATAATTAAGCACTTTATTTTTGCTTCCTTGCAATTCACTGTTTTATAAAATGTCTATTATCACAAAATACTCACAGTCACCAAGATGCTAACCACATTGGATCTTTTTACTTCCTTTAAGTTTATGAATGGTAAAGATGCTGCAGTGCCTGTTATTTGAAATTGAATCTTAAAACAATCCAGAACCAATATGTTTATCACATGGAGTTACAATATTAATAAAATTCATAAAATAATGTGCTTTGTTATAAAAAGTTTGTATGATGATGCCATCATTATTCAAATAACAGTCAGATTTAAATAGCATTAGCTTTATAAACAAATGACCATTTTATTACAGAACTTACAAACTTACATCCTAAAAATAATAGTATTATCAAAATTAATGAACTCCACCATGTTTTTTGATATATTGATTTAAGTTGAATGTGATGAGAGAGAGAACTCATATCCTTAAGGAAGAAAAGTAAAGTATAAAAGAGAGCAAAATTAAGTATAAAGATAACAGTTTTTTTTCCTAAGTAAAAGGTAATAGTCTTTGAACTTTGTTTAAACTACACAATTCTTTCGCGGATACAGATGTTATTCTCCATCGCTGATAGCCCAAATTTGTCCATCAAGGTTGATCATCAACCACAAGCTACTATTAGAATGTACAATGTTTCTCTGATTCTGCTCATCTTGCTCAGCATTAGTTCATGCAAATCTTTCAAGGCTTCCCTGAATTATCATGCCTCTTGATTTCTAATAGAATAAATTTTTGTTGCCCTTTGAGAGCAATTCCAAACTGCTCACCAGAAAGGTTAGATGAGTTCACAGCTACACCAAAAATGTATTAGTGTCCCAGATTTCCCATATCCCTTCAAACATTAATCATTGATCATTCTGGTCATATTGTTCAGTTTGAGAGGTGTGAGGTGGTAAATCAGAGAGGCTTTAATTTGCATTTCTCTAATAAGTAATGATTTAGAGCAATTTTTCATAAGACTATGAATTGCTTTGATTTACTCAGCTATAAATTGCCTTTGCATATCCTTTGATCATTTGTTAATTGGGGAATGGCTCTTTTTTGTAAAAAAATTGACTCAGTTCTTGGTATATTTTACAAATGAGTTTTTTGTCAGAAATACTAGTTGTAAAAATTGTTTTCCAATTTACTACATTTCTTTTGATCTTAGAGAGGTTTTGTCTGTGCAAAAGCTTTTTAATTTAATGTAATCAAAATTATCTAGTTTGTTTTGAAAGATGTTCTCCATCTCTTCCTTGGTCATAAATTGCTTCCCTTTCCATAGATCTCACAAGTAACTCCTTGATTTTCTATTTTTCTTATAATTTTGTTTTTTATGTCTAGACCCTTTATCCATTTTGATCTTATCTTGGTATAGGGTTTGAAGTGTTGGTCTAACCTAAGTTTCTTACATACTAACTTCCAATTTTCCCAACAGTTTTTTTTTTTTTTTTTTTTTATCAAAGAGAGAGTTGTTTTCCCAATTGCTGGACTCATGGGGTTTATCAAACAGCAGATTACTATAACCATTTCCTGCTATTGTACTTAGTCTATTCCACTGATTCACCACTCTATTTCTTAGCTAATACCAGACAGTATTTTTTGTTTCCTTTTTCAGACAGTTTTGATGACTTTATAATAAAATTTTAGATCTGGCAAGGCTAAGCCATTATCTTTTTTATTTCTTTACATTGAATCCCTAGAAATTCTTGACTTTTTATTTCTTTTTATGAATTTACTTATTTAACTTATTTAACTCATTTCTCCTTATGAATTGACTTACTTTACTTATTTAACTCATTAAAGGAATTTTGATTAGTAGGACACTGAATGGGTAGCTTGGAAATGCCATTTTTATTATATTTCCTCCACTTATCCATGAGCACTTGATGTTTGCTCAGTTATTTAAATCTGATTTTTCTTTGTGTGTGAGTAATGTTTTTAATTGTTTTCAGAAAGGTTTTGATCTGCTTTGGCAGATAGACTCCCAGGTATTTTATATTGTCTGAAGTTACTTTGAATGGTATTTCTCTTTCTAGCTTTTTCTGCTGTAGCTTGCTAATTATATATACATATATATATATATATATATATATATATATATGTATATATATATGTGTGTGTGTGTGTGTGTGTTGAGAATTTATGAGGGTTTCTTTTATATACTGCAACTTTATTAAAGTTGCTAATTATTTTTAGTACTTTTTGAGGATTATGGGGGGGTTCTTTAGATATACCATCATGTTATCTGTAAAGAGTGAGAGTTTTGTCTCTTCCTTCCCATTTTTAATTCCTTCAATTTTTTTCTCTTATTGCTAAAGGTAACATTTCTAATACAATATTGAATAGTAGTGATAATAGGCATCCTTGTTTCACCCCTGATCTTATTAGGAATGCCTTTATCTTTTCCCCACTGCATATAATGCTTGTTGATGGTTTCAGATAGATCCTGCTTATTATTCTAAGAAACAATCCATTTATCCCTAAACTCCCCAGTGTTTTTAGTGGGAATGGGTACTGTATTTTGTCAAAAGCCTATTCAACATCTATTGACATAATCATATGATTTCTGATAGGTTTGTTACTGATATAATTAATTATACTAATAATTTTCCTAAAATTGAACCAACCTTGCATTACTGGGAAAAATTCAATTTGGTCATGGTGTATTGTCCTAGTGACAACTTACTGTAATCCTTTTGCTAAGATCTTATTTAAGATTTTTGCATCTATATTAATCAGGGAGATAGTCCTATAATTTTCTTTTTCCATTTTAACTCTTCCTGGTTTAGGTATCATCATCATATTGGTTTCATAGAAAGAGTTAGGCAGAGTTCTGACTTCATCTATTTTTCCAGAGAATTTATATAAAATTGGAACCAATTTTTCCATAATTGTTTGGCAGAATTCATTTGTGAATCCATCTGGCCATGGAGATTTTTTCTTAGGGAGTTCAATAATGGTTTGCTGAATTTCTTTTTCTGAGTTAGGATTGTTTTGTATTTATTTCCCTCTTCATTTGACCTGGGCAACTTATATTTGTAAAATATTCATCCATTTCATTTAGATTGTTAAATTTATTGGCATAGAGCTGGGAAAAATAATTCCCAAATTAATATTTTAATTTCCTCCTCATTGGTGGTGAGTTCACCTTTTTTCATTTATGTTATTAACATTTTGATTTTCTTCTTTTTTTAATCAAATTGACCAGAGGATTAGCAATTTTATCGGTTTTTTCATAAAACCAACTCTTGGTTTTATTTATTAGTTCAATAGTTTCCTTGCTTTCAATTTTATTAATTTCTCCTTTAATTTTTAGAATTTCTAATTTGGTATTTTATTGAGGGTTGGGTTTTTAATTTGTTCTTTCTCTAATTTTTTAGTTATAATTACTAACTCTTTATTGCCCTCCATGCTATCTTCCCTCTGTTTGCGTTTTTCCCATTTCTGACTTTATGCATATTCCCATTTATGTTGTTTATGAATACTGTCCACTTTGGTGGGTTTGCCTTCCTATATAAAACACCATTCCTTTTCTTTCCCCTTTGTCTTTTCTTCTTCCTTTCCTTCTTTCTGTTAGTTCCCCTTTTTCTCCCCATTCCCATCCTGCCCCTCCCCTTTTCCCCTTTTAATACTTGAAAGATAAGATATGTTTCTTAAGTTAACTGAGTGTTTGTATAAGTTAACTTTAAACCAAGTCTGATAAGAGGAATATTCAGGTGCTTCTCACCTCCTCCCTTCTTACCCTCTATTACAATAGGTCTTTATTACCTTTTTATGTAATGAGATTTACCTCATTCAATCTCCTCCATCTACCTGTCTCCTTAATGCCCTCCCTCCTTTTAGGAGATATTGTTTTAAAATCATTTTATCTGAGTCATAGAAAAGTCATGATTGCCCATCACTTCTAGCTAAGTATATTCTCTCTAATAGAGTTACAATTCTCAAGAGTTATTAGAGTCTTCCTCCCAGGTAGGGATATAGACAGTTTCATATTATTGGATAGCAGTCTCATGCATAAATCTATATCCCCCTAAAAGGTACCATAGACAATAAACTAATTTCAATTCAAAATATGTATGCACCCAATGGGACAGCATCCAAATTCTTAGAGGAGAAGTTGAAAGACCTACAGGAAGACAAAGAAAGCAAAACTCTACTAGTGGGAGACCTCAACCTCCCGATCTCAGATTTAGATAAATTGACTCATAGAATAAAGAAGAAGGAAATTAAGGAGGTAAACTGTTTGTTCAAAAACCTAGATATGATAGGCCTATGGAGGAAATTGAATGGGGATAGAAAGGATTATACATTTTTTTTTTCTACAGTACATGGCACTTACACAAGCATTGACCAAATACCAGGACATAAAATCTAATGATTAATTGCAGAATGGCAGTAATAGTGAATACTTCTTTCTCAGATCATAATGGAAAAAAATCATGTGTAATATCGGTCCAGGGATATATAGATCCAAAACTAATTGGAAACTAAACAACCTCATTTTAAATAATGAGTGGATCATATAGCAAATTATAAAAATAATCATTTCATCCTAGATTATGAAAATAATGAAACAACATACCAAAACCTATGGTATTGACTCAAGGAGACTATCAGGGGATATATTATATCTTTAGAACATTTACATGAATAAATTAGAGAAAAAGAAAGTTATTGAACTAAATATACAACTAAAAAATTAGAGAAATAACAAATTAAAAAACCCCAATAAAATACCAAATAAGAAATTCAAAAAATTAAAAATTAAAAGTGTAATTAATAAAATCAAAAACAAAGATAGCTGTTGAAATAATAAATAAAACTAAAAGTTGGTTTTATGAAAAAAAATAAAAATTGATAAAACTAAGGTCAATTTTATTTAAAAAAAAGAAAGAAAAAAGCCAATATTATCCAAAAATAAGAAAGATGAACTCACCAACAATGAGGAGGAAATTAAAGTAATAAACTGTAATTATTTTTTTCCAACTCTATGCCAATAAATTTGACTATCTAAGTGAAATGGACAAATGTTTACAAAAATATAAGTTGCCCAGATTAAATGCAGAGGAAATAAAATACCTAAATAAAACTATCTTGGTAAAAGAATTTCAGCAAGTAATTGTTGAACTCCCTAAGAAAAAATCTCCAGGGCCAGATAGATTCACAATTGAATTCTGTCAAACATTTAAGTAACAATTGGTTCCAATTCTATATAAATTATTTGGAAAAATAGGTGAAGAAAGAACTCTGCCTAGCTCTTTCTTTGACACCAGTATAGTGCTGATACCTAAATGAGGAAGAGTTGAAACAGACAAATAAAATTATAGATCTATCTCCCTGTTGAACAGAGATGCAAAAATCTTGAATAAATTCTTAGAAAACAATTACAACAATTTATCCCTAGGGTAATACATTAAGACCAATTAGGATTTATTCTAAGCATGCAGGGTTGGTTCAATATTGGGAAAGCTGTTAGTATAATTAATTATATCAATAACAAACCTATCAGAAATTATATGATTACATCAATAGATGTTGAAAAGGCTTTTTGACAAAATATAGCACCAATTCCTACTAAAAACACTAGAGAGTAAAGGAATAAATGTTTTGTTCCTTAGAATAATAGCAGCATCTGTTTGAAACCATCAATAAGCATCATATACAATGGGATTGGTAAGAGGCATTTCCAATAAGATCAGTGGTGAAACAAGGATGCCCATTATCACCAATACTATTCAATATTGTATTAGAAATGTTAGCTTGAGCAATAAGAGAAGAAAAATAAATTGAATGAATTAAAATTAGGAAGGGAAGAAACAAAATTCTCAATCTTTGCAGATGATATGATGGTATAACTAGAGATTTCCAAAAAGTCATCTAAAAAGTTTTAGAAATAATTAGTAACTTTAGAAAAGTCCCAGGATACAAAATAAATCCTCATAAATCCTCAATATTTCTATGTATGACTAGCAAGATAAAGCAGAAAGAGCTAGAAAGAGAAATCCCCTTCAAAATAACCTCATACAGTATAAAATAACTGTGTATCTACCTGCCAAGGCAGACTCCGAAAGTTTTTGAAAATAATTACAAAACACTCCTCACACAAATAAAATCAGATTTAAGTAACTGGGAAAATATCAACTAGACTTGGATAAATCAAGCTAAGATAATAAAAATGACAATTTTATCAAAACTAAACTGCATGTTTAGTGCCTTACTAAGCAAAAATCCCCCCCAAAAAAACCAATGAATAAGAAAGACATTGTAAGTAAATTCTTATGGAGAAATAAAAAGTCAAGAATTTCCTGAAATCCAGTGAAAAAAAAAGTGCAAATGTAGGCCACTTAACCTCACCAGATCTAAAATTATGTTATAAAGCATCAGTCATCAAAATTGTCTTGTACTGACTAAGAAATAGAATGGTGGATCAGTGGAATAGACTAGGTTCAACAGCAGGAAGTGATAAGTTATCTGTTCTTTGATAAACTCAAAGAGTCCAGTTATTGGGATAAAAACTCTCTCTTCAATAAAAACTTTTGGGAAAATTGGAAATTAGTATGGTAGAAACTTGACTTAGACCAACACCTCACAGGATATACCAAGATAAGATCAAAGTGAATACAGTATTTAGATATAAAAAAAATTCTAAGCAAACTAAAAGATCAAGGAATAGTATACTTGTCAGATATATGGGAAGAGAAGCAGTTTATGACTAAGGAAAAGATGGAGAACCTCATTTAAAACAATCTGGATGACTGACTACAATAAATTAAAAAGCTTTTGCACAGACAAAACCACTGTAAACAAGATTTAAAGTAAATTGGGAAGCACATTTTCTAACTATTATTTCTGACAAAGGATGCATTTCTAAAATATACAAAGAACTGAGTCAAATTTTCAAAAAAAGAAGCCATTCCCCAATTGACAAATGGTCAAAGGATATGCAAAGGCAATTTAAGAATTAAGAAATCAAAGAGATCCATGAAAAATTGTTCTAAATCATTACTTATTAGACAATAGAAAATTAAGGTACCACCTTACACTTCTCAGTCTGACCATTATGACCAGAAATGGCAATGATCAATGTTGGAAAGGATGTGGGAAATCTAGGACACTAAAACATTGTTGGTGGAGTTGTGAACTCATCCAACATTTCTGGAGAGCATTTTGGAATTACACACAAAGGGCAACAAAAATGCACATACTCTTTGATCCAACAGTACCACTCCTGGGTCCATACCCTGAAGAGATCATGAAAAATTGTAAAAACATCACTTGTACAAAAATATTTATAGCACCCCTGTTTGTGGAGGCAAAAAATTGGACATTGATTGAATGTCCTTCATTTGAGCATTGGCTTAACAAACTGTGGTATATGTATGTCATGGAACACTATTGTTCTATTAGAAACCAGGATGGAAGGGAATTCAGGAAAGCCTTGAAGGATTTGCATGAACTGATGCTGAGTGAGATGAACAGAACCAGAATATCAGTGTACACCCTAACAGGAGGGTGATGATCAAACTTAATGGATTTGCTCATTCCATCAGTACAATAATCAGGCACAATTTTGGAATATTTATGATGGAAAATACCATCTGCCTCCAGACAAAGAATTGTGGAGTTTATACAAAAACCAAAGTCTATTACCTTTAATTTAAAAAAAAATCTTATCATCTAAGTTTGCTATCTCTTTTATTTTTTTCCCCTAAGGATGTTAATTATTTCTCATCACATTCAACTTAGATCAATGTTTACCATGGAAACAATGTAAAGACTAATAAACTACCTTCTGTAGGGGGTGGAGGGAGTGAAGCAAGAGTAGGGGGAAAATTGTAAAACTCAAAATACACAAAATCTTTCTTAAAAAATTGAGGGCTATTTTTGCAGCTGTTTTGTCTGAGATAAAGATTGTTACTTCTGCGTTTTTCACTTTCTGAAGCACAATATATTCTACTTCAACCTTTTACCTTTATATGTATCTCTCTGGTTCAAATGAGCTTCTTGTATGCAGCATATTGAAGGATTTTGATTTTTAATCCAGTCTTCTATTCACTTTGTTTTATGGGAGAATTGATTCCATTCACATTCAAAGTTATAATTACTAAATTTTTATTGCCCTCCATGCTATCTTCCTTCTGTTTGTATTTTGCCCCTTTTCCACCTTATCCATATTCCCCATTATTTTGCTTCTGAATACCATTTCCTTAAGTTTGTTTGTTTCCTTATATTTACCCCTTTTTTACTTTCTTTCTCCTTTTCCTTTTCCTCTTCTTCCTTCCTTTCCTTCTGTCAGTTCTTCTTTTCCTTACCCCTCCCCTTTCCCCTCCTAATACTTGAAAGATAAAATAAGTTTCTTAACTGAGTTTGTGTATGTTAGTCCCTCTTTGAGGCAAATCTAATGAGAGTAATTTCAGGCAGTTCTCACCTCCTCCCATCTTAGCCTCTATTGCAATAGGTCAATATAATATAGTTTAGAGCATTCATTTTCCTCCACTCCCATCTCTTTACTGTCCCTCCTTTTTAAGGAGATCATGTTTTTAAATTGTTCTTTCAGTCAAAGACAAATCATGAATGCCCACTACTTCTGGCTTAGTATATTCTTTCTAATCAAGTTACAGTTCTCAAGATTTATGAGAATATAACACCTCTTTTTCCCCCTTTATTATATTTTTATGTATCTCTTGAGTCTCTTGTTTGAATTCTATATTTTCTATTTAGCTTTGGTCTTTTCATCATGAAATGTTGGAAGTCACCTATTCTGTTAAATGTCCATCTTTTCCACTGGAAGAGAAGTCTCAGATTTGCCAGATGGTGAATTCTTGTCTTCAATCCAAGCTTCCTTGTTCTTCATAATATAATATTCCAGGCCCTTTGATCCATTAACATTTATGTAACTAGGTTCTGTGTAATCCTTACTATGACTTCATGGTATCTAAATTGTTCCGTTTTGGCTAAAGCATTTTTTCTTCTATCTGATAATCTGCAATTTGACCACAATGTTCTTTGGTGTTTTCATTTGGGGATCCCTTTCAGCAGGGGATTGATGTGTTCTTCCATTAACTTTTCTCCCCTTTCATTCTTTTATATCAGGGCAGTTCTCCTTCACTATATCCTGAAGTATAGAAACCAGGATATTTTATCCTCGATATTTCAATAAGCCTAGCAATTATTAGGTTGTCTTTCCTAGATATATTCTCTGGGTCACTTGTTTTGCAGATAAGGTATTTTACATTTTCTTCTATTTTTTCATGTTTTTTGTTTTCTAACAGATTATTGTTGTCTTTGAAGTCTTTAGTTTCCACAAATTCCAATCATCTTTTAAGAGAAGCATTTTCTTCATTTACCCTTGCAACTCTTTTTCCAATTGACCAATTCTAATTTTGATATATTCCAATTGCCCAATTATGGTTTTGAATGAATTGTTTTCCTTTTGCACTTGTCTATTGTATTTACATTTTCTTGTTGTAAGATGATAATTTTCTCTTGAGTTTCTTTTCCCAAATTTTTTCAAATTGATTTTTAAATTCCTTTCTGATTTCTTCTACAAGGTCTTGCTGGACTGGAGACCAATTCATATTCTCCTCAGAAGGAAGTTCTACATCTTTTCTGAGGTAGAATCTTTGTCTTCATGCTAGCTTTCTTTTAAGGTTTTGTTTTTTTTTTGGGGGGGGGCAAGGAAACTAGATTAAGTGGCTTGCCCCAGGCCACACAGCTAGGTAATTATTATTAAGTGTCTGAGGTCAGATTTGAACTCAGGTACTCTTGAATCCAGGGCCAGTGCTCTATCCACTGCACCACATTCATGCTAGCTTTCAATGTTCCCGCTGACATTTTTTTTTATTTTCCTAGAATTTTGTGTTGGAGGAGGGACTGATTCTCAGAACTTTGGTGTTAAAATCCCTTGAGGCTTTGCTCACTGGGCTTAATAGCTACAAGTGGGAAGGTCTTTAGGGGATATTAGATGCTTTCTCTGTAACCCTGATTTGTGGCCCACTCTCTAGACCTGGGGGAGGGTCTTCTGGAGGATCCTGGTCATCCTCATACAATGTGGGTTAGTCTGTCTCTATAATCCTTACTTGACACTGAGGGAAATCTGTTGCCCACATCTGAGTCTTGGGGTTTTGGAGGGCAAGTTATTCTGTTTATTATGGGAAGAGTTGCTTTCTCCTGGTGGGATGGCAGGGATGGATGAGACTCAACTAGAAACACAAAGACTCCACTGAGAAGTTGGGGTTCATGATCCTGGTCTTCAGGACCAGCCAAACTGACCAGATCGATGTCTAACCACACTCAAAATCTCTCCCATACATCCCTCACACAGCCCAAGTTTCTGCAGCTGTTCTCAGATTAGTCCCTTCAGCTTGCTGCCCCTGTGCTGTCTCTCCATTCTCTGCCTCCAGCTCACTCACACCCCCATGAGATAGACCTTGTGGTAGATGTTCTTCTCCATTCTTCTCTGGGTTCTGTGGATCCAAAATCTGCTAAGAGGCTTGATTCATGTTAGTTCTGGGAGAAATCCAGGAGTACTTAGGAAAGTGCTTGGTTTCTCTTTTCCATCTTAACCAGAATTGCAACCCCATGTAATTTTTATTTGCATCATAATCTGAAAAGTATATTTTTTATCATTTTTGCCTTTCTGCAATTGATTGTAAAGTTTTATGCCCTAGTATTTGCTCAATTTTGGCATAGATGTCATGTACTTTAGAGAAAAAGTATATTCTTTTTTTTTAATACTCATTCATTTTTTTTCCAGAGGCCTATCTTATCTAAGTTTTCTAAGATTTTATTCACCTTTATTTCTGGTTAGATTTATCTAATTCTGAAAGAGTAATGTTGAGCATTCCCACTATTATATTTTTGCTGTCTATGTCTCCTTGTAATTTATTCATTATCTCCTCTAAGAATTTGGATACTATACCACTAGGTGCATATATGTTTAATAATCATATAGCTTCATTGCCTATGTTGCTTTTTAGGAAGATGTAATTTTCTTCCTTATTCATTTAAATGAAATCTATTTTTTATTTTACTTTGACTAAGATCTAAATAGTTTCTCCTGTTTTTTCCTTCTACACAACACATTTTACTCCATCATTTTATTTTTCTGTGTATTTCACTCTTTTTTTAAATGTTTCTTGCAAACAACATTTTATAGGATGATGATTTTTAATCCATCTGCTATCAGCTTTCTTTTTATGGGAGAGTCTATCCATTCACATCTAGAGTTAAGATCACTATTCTAAATTTCCCTCAATGCTATCTTTCCCTCCTTGTACGTTTCTCTTTCCTCTCTCTTATTCCTCCTCACCAATGTTTTACTCCCTTCCCCCATTGACTTATATTTTAAATTTTAACTTTAAACCATTCCTTCACATTCCCTTTTATCTGACCCTTCTTTCCTTTTCTTTCCCTTTCCCACATTTTCCTATAACATAGGATAAAATTTTAAACCCACTTGAGTTTGTACATTATTACCTCTTTGAGCCAAATTTATTAAATAGGATTTGCTCAGTGTTCACTCCCCTCCCTACTTTCCCTCTACTATAATAGGTTTTTGTGCCTCTTCACCTGGTGGTAATAGTTATCCAGTGATGCCTAGTCTTCTCCCAGTAAAGTCCTTCTTTATGTTTCATTTGTTTTAAGTCTGTTTTATACTTACATCTCTTTTGTCAATATATACTTCCCTTATATAACATGATAAAATTGGTATTCTCAATATTAGTATTGATTGATTGATCAATTGATAAGTAGCATTACCTCATAGTCACTCCACCCTTCCTGTTGTGTGCTATTAGAAGTACACTTCCTAAGAGTTATGAACCACTTCAAGTGATAATCTTTTTATCTTATTCTCTTTTCAAGCACCCTCCATGGACACACAATTTTCATGAGCCAAAGCATCCTTCAAAGCCAAAAATTTCATGAACCATTTATACCCCACCTGTCCCCCAAGTTCACTACCAGCAATGTTAGCCAATACATCACACACAGCATAATCTATTCATGATGTTTTAATTTCCAGTTTCTTTAAGTATTCTCTCTCCCTCCTTCTCTACAGGATTCCAACCATGTCCCTACTACCCTCCCTAATCCAATGAGGTTATATGAAGATGTACTTATGAGTTTATTAGGATGGTAGAAAAATCATAGAGGTTAAAAATTAATGTAACTTGAGATAAATGAGAAACTTATATGAGGATAATCCTTTTATTTATGCAAGCTATATTTTCAAAAATACTATACTGACTGATTGTTCAGTTAAAACATTTTGATATCAGTTAAAAAAGGTATTAGGTATAAATTGCTGTTCTACACATATAGACAAACAAAAACAGTTGGAAATCCACTCTATTCTCTTGTCATTTATATCTAATGAGGCAACATAACATGTACAAGAATATTCTCTCTCTCTCTCTCTCTCTCTCTCTCTCTCTCTCTCTCTATATATATATATATATATATATATATGTATGTATATACATATGTATGTATATACACATGCAAAAATGGCAAACTATTTATCCAGAAGGACAAAGTTTTTATCACTTGAGAAGAAAAGGCATGGAAACAGAAATTATCTGGTAAAGGAGGTGACATATAGGCAGTTCTTTGATGGAAGCAATTTGATAACTAAGGAGACTTCATTCTTGGAATTCAATACCTAAGATATCTAATAAATGACTATTTTGCACCTTGAGTTTAAAATGAATAATATTATTATTATCATCATCATTATCATTATTGTTATTATTATCTCTCCTTCCACCCTCATTTATATTTCTATTAATTTCTTTGAATGAGTGATCTATGTATAATTGAGTTATCACATTTTTAATTTGGATCTGGAGAAAGGTATTACACCAGCTACGAACTTTTCTTGGCGAAAGTCTATAGCCTTAAGTACAAACACATACACAAATATAAATTTCATCAATATAATTGTGAAATCCTTCTCTATTCAATATTCCAAATGGTTTCTGTGGTTCCATTATGCCATTAAAACTGGCCTAATCCATAGTGTGAGAAGTGTTTGTGATTATTTACTAGCTGTTTCAGATTTCATTTGCATTAGATACTTGGTAACTATAGAAACAAAAGATGTTACAAGGAACAATGAAAATGTGAAGAACTGTCATGCTGAGCATTGGCCTGTCTAAATAGTGCAGCTGGTCTTAAATTGCATGCCATCTATTGAAGATACAACAGATGGAGAATTTCTTTCCCTCTATTTACTTAATGCAGAAAGCTCATGGAGAATAAGCCACTTAGCCCAGAATGCATGCATCATTTGCTGAATAGAGAAGGAGAACTTGGTGCAGCTCCCTCTCACTTTAAAAATGCAAACAATAATAAGGCTTGCTATTAGTCACGCAAATATCTCATATCCTACTGATGAATAAAACATTGTTTATTTATGATGTGGGAAAAGGTTTGTAAAGTTTTGCAGGGATTAAATTTGTAGTATCATTTTTGATATTGCTTATTCATCAAATTGATTTCTAAATATATTTCAACCCACAAACCAATCTTTTTAACAAAGATTTTAAAAACGACTAAAATATCAAGCCTGCCAAATCAGTATCACCAATATATGATAATATGTGCCTACATTCTATATTTCACTCATATAATCCACCCCTGTAAAGGAGGAAGTCAATTTCATATCCCTTATTTCCTTTATCAAGTTCAACTTGATGTCTGTAATTGTATTTTGTTCAATTTTATCATTTTTTTCTTTCCATTTGCATTATTTGGAAATTATATGCTTTCTTTTTTCTAGTTCTGTTTATTTCACTGTGCATCAAAGAATTTGTCTGAAATTTTATCATTTTCACTGATTTCTTTATATTTCTTTTTTTATAACATGGTAATATCCATGATATTCATGTTTAATTTGTTTAGTCATTTCTTCAGTAAATGTGAATCTCTTTTGTTTCCACTGTTTTTCTTCTGCTGTTGAAAAAATGTTTTTATTAATGTATTTACATAAACTGAATTTTTACTACTGCTTTTTATGTCCTTAGATTATGAGTTCCCCAGTTTTCTTGATTAAAGTATGTGAACATTTTAATAAACATTTTAACAAAATTCTAAATCAGCTAACAAAGTGGTGGACCAATTCAGTAGTTATTCTATATTATTATCAGTGTTCTTTTTTTTCTTTTTCAGCAGTCTGTCCATATAAACTACTCCTATATTTTCTTAACTTAATAAATTTTCTGAGAGGGAGCTACACTACCATAGATAATATGTTTTGCTTTTCTTTTATTATGATTCAGTGTAATTAACTTAAGGTGGTTTAATAGTTTGTAAATATTATTATGAAAATTATTAAATTATGTTCTTTTACCATTTATCCATTAGGAAAAGGATAAGTGTCACATATTTACATTAATTCACAGGATATCTTGGATATCAAACACTTATTGAATATGAAAAAACTAAACCGCAACCATTGGTCTTCCATTCAATATTAGTTATACTGATTTTGTTTATGCAAAATTTGTTTTCCTTTCACATAATGGAAATTATCTGCTATATTTAATTTTTATGTGAATTCCATTTGTTTTAATTTAAGCATCCCATTTCTACTCATAGCTGGAAGTTACTGGATCTGTTTTTCATTTTTTGGTTATTATTATTGTTGTTGTTGTTGTTAACTGCTGCTACTGCTTTGCTTCTTATTAGATTTGACACCTAACTCTAGGGCCGATGCTATACCCACTGCACCACCTAGCTGCCACAATACCATATAATTTTGATTACCATTTCAACAGTAATATAAAAAGGATGACCAAATATGAAAGAAAATTACCCTGATCATGATACTGATCACAGACAATTCTAAAGAATTCATGATGGATATGCTATCTCAGGAGAGAAAATTCATACTCTGAGTAAAGATTTAAACATGATTTTTAATCTTTATTTTCTGTAGCTATGAATTCTGACTCAAAGTCATCTTTAATATTTTTGAGGTACATTAGAAATTTACATTTATTAAATGCAAAAAGTTATTGAAAAATGACTTAATTGGCCACCATGGCAGAGAGAAGCCAGTAATTTTTCTGAGATCTTCCCAGCTTCCCTCAGAAACAACATTAAATGAAGCTTCAAATGGATTCTGGAGTGACAAGCTATAAAAAAGGAAGAATCGAGTAATTTTCCAAGTTAAGATATCTTAGAAGGACATACAGGCTTCAGCAGAGGGGGAGTGCAGCCCAATTGTGCCAGAGTGATGGAGAAGACAATGGGAGTCTGTTAGCCTCAAACCAGATAAGCAAGTAAAGTCCCTAGGTCCTATTTTAACTGATCAAGAACACAGCAGACAGCTGTGAGGACTCCAGCCTCAGGGCAGAAGTCATACTGTAAGCTCAGAAACCTCTATGCAGCTGTACAAATAATTTGAGCAATTCTATTGCATTCAGTGAACTGCTAGCTCCTGAGATTCCATAATGGAAAGTCAATGAGAAGACCCTAGGCCCTCATCACAAGAAGCTTAAAACCTTAAGCAGAGCTCAACATGAAAAGCCAAGAATTGTTAAAATGAGCAGGAAAAAAAGCAGTGATTAGAAAACTACCATGATGACAAGCAAGGTCCAAAGGTCACATCAGAAGAGGTAAACAGTGACAAAATGCCTACATGTGAAGGCCCAGAAGGGAATATGAATTGATCTCAAGCCCCAAAAGTCCTCTTGTAAAAGTTGAGAAAAGATTTTATTAATCAAATATTTCCCACAAAACACAATAGCAAGAGATAAAAAAAGAATTCAATTTGAGGTAACTGTTGATAATATGTACATGGTACATATAGCATGGGAATACATAATTATCTACCTGCCAAGACAAATGCAGGAAATATATGAGCACAATTACAAAACACTTTGAACACAAATAAAATCAAATCTGAACTGACAAAATATTAATTGTTAATGGTGAAGCCAAACTAATTTAATAAAAATGGCAATTCTAGCTAAATTAATCTATTTATTCAGTGCCACATCAATTATGCTCCCAATCAATATTATATAGAACTAGAAAAAAAAATCATCATTAAAAACAAGAAGTTGGGGCAGCTAGGTGGCGTAGTGGATAAAGCACCGCCCTTGGAGTCAGGAGTACCTGGGTTCAAATCCAGTCTCAGACACTTAATAATTACCTAGCTGTGTGGCCTTGGGAAAGCCACTTAACTCCATTTGCCTTGCCAAAAACCTAAAAAAAAACAAACAAACCCAGAAGTCAATAATATCAAGGTAATTAAAAAAAAAAAGGAAGTAACCTAGTTGTACCAGATCTAAAACTATTATATCTAAAACTATTCCCACAAAAGTATTTGGGTAATAGCTGAAAAAGTTATGATATATGAATGTGATAAGATATTATTGTTCTGTAAGAAAGAAGAGCAGGCAAATTTCAGAAAAAAAAACAAAAGTAGAACGATTTACATTAACTAATGCTGAGTCAAGTATGCAGAACCAGGAGAGTACTGTATGTAATAATTTTAACATTTTGTGAAGCTCAGCTCTGAGGAACTTAACAACACCATGAACAAAGACAATACCAAAAGACTTGTGATGGAAAGTGCCATCTACATCTATAGTGAAAATTAGGAAGTTTAAATGCAGATTAACACACGCTATCTTCACTCCTCAAATTTGTTTAGTTTTCTTTTTTTCTTTCCCTTTTATTTTTTCCTTTTGTCTGATACTTCTGTTACAACAAGACTAATATGGAAATATGTTTAACACAATTATACATGTATAACCTTTACCACATTACTTGAAGGAAGGAAGAAAAATGAGGAACTCAGAATTTTTCAAAAATGAATGTTTATGTGACCTTGGGCAAGTCACTTAATCCCATCGCCTTTAAAAAAAATCTAAAAAAAAATGAATGGTTAAAAATATCTTTTCATGTTATTAATAAAATTAAAGAAAATAATAATAATAATAATAATCTTTTTAAAATGGAAAGTCAGCATCTAAAATGGAGATGACATCTATTTTCTAATGCATCATATATGGATTTCTGTCAGTCATATTTATGTATATATACCATGTATATCTGGCTTGACTCTTTTAAAGTTGACATCCATATGCAGCTGGAATTGTATGCAAAGGTAATATGTTAACAATTAGATATAATGTAATTACCCATCTCTATATCTTTGGAGAGAAAAAAAGTCTTTAATATCAAATTTCTTTATGTTATGTTGAATTTGGTCTTATTTTTATTTTGAGGATATTTATCAAAAATATTGTAACATTCTTAATACACTTGAGAACAGTTAGTATATGTTCAGTTAAAGGAAAAAAGATGATAAATTAAAGACTAAGTCAAGAAATATTCAATAGTCAATAATAGCAATAGCAATAGTCAATAATAGCAATAGCAATTAATAGCAATGTATGGTGTTTTGAAGAGCTTTTGTTATTTAATCAAATTACCAATAACTTAGTTGCTTTTCATAGCAATGAAATATATTGAAATCATTTTTTCTTATTATATAATTATTTTATTTGTTTTCCAGTGACAGATATTGGTAGCTATCTACAAATCATTTTTCGTGTGTGTGTGTGTGTGTGTGTGTGTGTGTGTGTGTGTTTGTGTGGTTTTGAGTTTTACAATATTTCTCCCTCCCTCCCTTCCCTCCCCCTCCTCCCAATAGAAGGCAATCTGATATAGGATTTTCATTTGCATCGATGATAAGCATAGATAAAAATTGAATTCATGGGAAAAGAATCAGATTTAAAAGGAAGAAAAAAACATTAGAGATAGCCAAATCAGAAATTACTTAAGATAACCTTTAAAAATTGAAACTAATAAGCTTGTATTTTTATTTAAACTCCACAGTTCCTTCTTTGGATACCGATGATATTCTCTACAAAAATCCCTTAAAATTGTTCCTGATTATTGCACTGATGGAATGAGCAAGTCCATCATGGCTGATCATCATTCCATTTTGTTAATGTGTGTAATAATCTTCTGGTTCATTTGCTTTTACATTCGTTGCAAAGACAACTGAGCATGTAAATATGTGGATGGAAGGATGATGGCAGAAAAAGAGATCATTTCAGTGGATTTTAATTTTGGATTTTAATTTTATCAGCTCAATGAAATATTGTATCTGAGGCTAATAAAAATTTAATAAAATTACCCCCAAAGGTCTGATCTAATTCTCAAATTTATATCTAATATAACTAGGAATTCAAAAATGTAAATATAAAAATAGAGAAATTAGGGGTGGCTAGGTGATGAAGTGGATATAGCACCGGTCCTGGAGTCAGGAGTACCTGGGTTCAAATCCGATCTCAAACACTTAATAATTACCTAGCTGTGTGGCCTTGGGCAAGCTGCTTATCCCCATTTGCCTTGCAAAAACCAAAAAAGAAATAAATAAAAATAAAAAGAAATAGAGAAATTGAAAAATGTATAAAATTAATCATTTGTAATATTGATTAAATGCTCTATTCAATTAAACCCTTAATCAACTTTATATTAAGTTCTGAGTATGCACACAGTATACTATTAATATTAAAAATAATAGTCATTTTTTTCACTATTCTTAAATTTCAGGTATTTAACATGGGGAAAAGCTCATCTTTTAATATTTGCTATTTATTGACACAAATTTTCCTCAAAATATTTACTTCTTTTTTATTAATTTTTCTTAGATCCAAACACAAAGTTATTAAAATATTATTATTTGTGTTTCATATACCCTTAGAAATAATACAAAGTTATCTTAATAGAAAACTATACTTTCTCCCTTTTGCAACACTCAGTTTTTCCCATTATGATCACATCTAATTCCTGCTGGGTCTGTTACTCTTTTTGCTGATAGCTCTTATCATCAATCAGCAGGATGTTGTTGCTAATCTGGAGGCACACTATTTCTCATTGTTTCCTGACAGCAAGGTTTGCCTGCTATTACTGCTTCCCACCTATTAACATCTATCCAATATCTCTTCTAGTTGTCCTTCAATAGGAAACAGTTTTCCTAGACATGTAATATGGGAATTATTTCCCTCAGTTTTCCTAGTAAAACTGTTTTTGTTTCCTTATGTTGTTCATTCTCAGTCTATAAATATTCCTCTATGCTTAAAATGATATAAACATAGCACTTAAGCATGTCTGTGAAATTACTGTAGAAGGAGGGAGCTTGAAATGGATTTACCTGATAAAAGAGAAAGCTCAAAAGGACTCAGACAGCAACTAGTTCACTTATTTCATTTTATAGAGAAGAAAATTGAGAACCACAAACTACTTATCCCAAATTTGCACATCAATTCAGTGACAGCATTGTAACTTAAAAACATACATACACACAGACACATACACACACACACACACACACACACACACACAGACACACACACACACACACACACACACACACACACACATATATATATATATATATATACACATATATACAACTTGGGTAAGCCACTTAACCCCATTGTCTTGCAAAAAAAAACTAAAAAAGACATGTATATGTATTATTTATATCTATATATATAAATATGTGTACATTTTTGCTTACAAGTTCACATATATATGTATCATGCATATATATGTATATATATATATATATATATATATATATATATATATATAAGCATAATTGTGTGACTCAGTTGATAGAGTGGAGTCAGGAATACTCATTTTCCTCAGTTCAAATAGGGCTTCACCATTTCCTAGCTGTGTCACTCTGGGCATGTCATGTAATCATGTTTGCTTCAATTTACTTATCTGTAAAGTTAACTAATAAAGGAAATGGCAAACCCATATTTTTCCAATGAAATCCCAGATAGGGTTACAAAGAGACATAAATGACTGTACTAACTTTAAAATCATTGTAAAACAATAGCAAATAGCAATAAAAATACCTATCTACCTATCTGTATAACTACCTGTCTGTCTGTCTGTCTGTCTGCCTTTCTCTCTTTGTATTGCAAATATAGTGATCTTAAAAGTGGTTTATATAAGATGTGCATATATATTAAGAAGCCTTATAAGATGACTTATTTTTTCACTTGTTGATAGATTGATACTATTTTTATTTATTTTTATTTTTTTAAAGAAATATTTTACTTATTTTGAGTTTTACAATTTCCCCCAATACTTGCTTCCCTCACCCATCCCCCACAGAAGGCATTCTGTTAGTGTTTACATTGGTTCTCCATTACATATTGATTTCAGTTGAATGTGATGAGAGAGAAATCATATCCTTAAGGAAGAAAAATAAAGCATGAGATAGTAAAATTACATAATAATATAACACATTTTATTCTAATTTGATGGTAATAATAGTCTTTGGTCTTTGTTCGAAGTCCATAAAATTCTTTCTCTGGATACAGATACTATTCTCCATTGCAAATAGCTCAAAATTAAATCTGGCTGTTGCACTGAAGGTATGAGCAAGTCCATCAGGTTTGATCATCACCCCCATGTTGCTGTTAGGGTGGACAGTGGTTTTCTAGTTCTGCTCATCTCACTCAGCATCAGTTCATGCAAATCTTTCCAGGCATCCCTGAATTTCCATCCCTTCTAGTTTCTAATAGAACAATTCCGTGATATACATATACCATAGTTTGTTAAGCCATTTCCCAATTGAAGGATATTCACTTAATTTTCAGATTTTTGCCACCATAAACAGGGCTGCTATAAATAATTTCGTATGAGTGTTGTTTTTAACCCTTTGTTATCATCTCTTCAGTGTATAGACGCAGTAGTAGTATTGCTATGTCAAAGGATATGCACAATTTTTCTGCCCTTTGTGCTTAATCTCAAAGTGCTCTCCAGAAAGGTTGGATGAGTTCACAGCTCCATCAACAATGTATTACTGTCCCAGATTTTCCCCATCCCTTCCCAACATTGATCATTGCCCTTTCTGATCATATTGGCCAGTCTGAGTGGCGAGTTGGTATCTCAGAGATGCTTTAATTTGCATTTCTCTAATAAGTAATGATTTGGAGCAATTTTCATATGACTATGGACTGCTTTGATTTCCTCAGCTATAAATTGCCTTTGCATATCCTTTGACTATTTTTCAGTTGGGGAATGGAATCTTTATTTGAAAATTTGATTCAGTTCTCTGTGTATTTTAGAAATGATTCCTTTGTCAGAAATACTAGCTGCAAAAATTGTTTCCCAATTAACCACAGTTCTTTGATCTTGGTTATATTGGTTTCTATCTGTGCAAAAGCTTTTCAATTTAATGTAGTCAAAATTAACTAGTTTGTTTAGAATGATGTTCTCTATCTTTTCCTTGGTCATAAACTGTTTCCCTTTCCATAGATCTGACAGGTAAACTACTCCCTGATCTTCTAGTTTGCTTATAATATTGTTTTTCTGTCTCAATCCTGTATCCATTTGGATCTTATTTTGGTATAGGGTGTGAGGTGTTGGTCTAATCTAAGTTTCTTCCATATTAACTTCCAATTTTCCCAACAGTTTTATCAAAGACAGAGTTTTTATCCCAAAGCTGGACTCTTTGGGTTTATCAAATAGAAGATTACTATAATTATTTCCTCCTAGAGTACCTAGTCTATTCCACCGATCTATGGCTCTATTTCTTAGCCAATACCAGATAGTTTTGAGGACTGATGCTTTATAATAAATTGAAGATCTGGTAAGGCTAAGCCACCTTCTTTAGCACTTTTTCTCATTGATTTCCTCAAATTTCTTGACTTTTTATTTCTCCATATGAATTTACTTACTACATTCTCTAACTCATTAAAGTGATTTTTGGGGATTTTGATTGGTAGGGGGCTAAACGAATGGTTTAGTTTTAGTAGAATTGTCATTTTTATTATATTAGCTTGACCTATCCATGAACAGTTGATGTGTGCCCAGGTATTTAAATCTGATTTTATCTGCATTAGAAGAGTTTTGTAATTGTTTTCAAAAAGTCTTTGAGTCTGCTTTGGCAGGTAGACTCCCAGGTATTTTAGTTTGTCTTAGGTTATTTTGAATGGGATTTCTCTTTCTAGCTCATTCTGATGTATCTTGCTAGTCAACTAAAGAAATGCTGAGTATTTATGAGGGTTTATTTTATATCCTGCTACTTTGCTAAAATTGCTAATTATTTCTAGTATTTTTTTACATGACTTTTTGGGATTCTCTGGGTATACCATCATGTCATCTGCAAAGAGTGAGAGTTTTGCCTCCTCCTTCCCTATTCTAATTCCTTCAATCTCTTTTTTCTTCTCTTATTGCAGAGGCTAATATTTCTAATATGATACTGAATAGTAGTGGTGATGATAGGCATCCTTGTTTCACCCCGGATTTTATTGGGAATGCCTCAAGTCTATCCCTGTTGCATATAATGCTTGTTGGTGGTTTCAGATAGATACTGATTATTATTCTAAGGAACAAACCATTTATTCCTACACTTTCTAGGGTTTTTATTAGGAATGGGTGCTATATTTAATCAAAAATTTTTCAGCATCTATTGATATGATCATATGATTTCTGATAGGTATGTTATTGATATAATTATTATACTAACAGTTTTCCTAATATTGCACCAACCCTACATCCACGGGATAAATCCTACTTGATCATAATATCCTAGTGATAAATTCTTGTGGTCATTTTGCTAAGATGCTATTTAAGATTTTTAGATCTATATTCATCAAGGAAATAGGTATATAATTTTCTGTCTCTGTTTTAACTCTTCCTAGTTTAGGTATCAGCACAATATTGGTGTCATAGAAAGAGTTAGGCAGAGTTCTGTCTTCACCTATTTTCCCAAAGAGTTTATATAGAATTGGAACCAATTGTTCCTTAAATGTTTTATAGAATTCACTTGTGAATCCATCTGGCCCTGGAGGTTTTTTCCTTAGGGAATTCAATAGTTGCTTGTTGAATTTCTTTTTCTGAGACAGGGTTATTTAGGTTTTTAATTTCCTCTTCATTTAATCTGGGCAACTTATATTTTTATAAATATTCACCCATTTCACTTAGATTGTCAAATTTATTGGCATTGAGTTGGGCAAAATAATTCTGAATTATTACTTTAGTTTTTTTCCTCATTGGTAGTGAGGTCACCTTTTTCATTTATGATACTAGCAATTTGTTTTTTTATTTTTTTTAAATAAATTGTCCAGAGGTCTATCAATTTTATGGTTTTTATTCATAAAATCAGCTCTTGGTTTTATCTATTAATTCAATAGTTTTCTTGCTTTCAATTTTATTAATATTCCTTTACTTTTTAGAATTTCTAATTTTGTATTTAAAGGGTTTTTTTAGTTTGTTCTTTCATTTTTTAGTTGTATATTTTGTACATTGCTTTCTTCTTTCTCTAATTTGTTCATGTAAGCATTTAAAGTTATAACATATTCTCTCACAGCCACCTTGAATGTATCCCATTGGTTTTGGAATGTTGTTTCATTATCATCATTATCTAGGAGGAAATAATTATTTTTTTCTGCAATTTGCTGTATGATCCACTCATTCTTTAAAATGACATCATTTAGTTTCCATTTAGTTCTGGGTCTATATCTCCTTGGCCCAGTATTTCATCTAATTTTTGATGCATTACTATCTGAGAAAGATGTTTTCACTATTTCTGCCTTAATGCAATTGGTCATTAGGTTTTTATGTTCTAGTACATGGTCAATTTTTGTGTAAGTGCAATATATTGCAGAAAAAAATGTATATTCCTTTCTATCCCCGTTCAATTTCCTCCATAGGTCTATCATATCTAGGTTTTCTAACAATCGATTTACCTCCTTAAATTCCATCTTCTTTATTTTATGAGTTGATTTATATAATCTCAGAGGGGGAGTTTGAACTCTCCCACTAGTAGAGATTTGCTATCTATGTCTTTCTGTAGCTCTTTCAACTTCTCCTCTAAGATTTTGGATGCTGTCCCATTGAATGCATACATATTTAATATTTAAATTAGTTTATTGTCTATGGTATCTTTTAGGAGGATATAGTTTCCTTCCTTATCTCTTTTATTGCTATCTATTTTTGAAGCTGCTTTGTCTGAGATAAGGATTGCTACCCCTGCTTTTTTTTCACTTCATCTGAAGCAAAATTTAATTTTCTCCAACCTTTTACCTGTACTCTATACTCTATATGTATCTCTCTGCTTCAAATGAGTTTCTTGTAAACAGCATATTGTAAGATTCTGTTTTTTAATTCTCTCTGCTATCCACTTACATTTTAAGGGACAGTTCATCCCATTCACATTCAAAGTTATAATTACTTCCTCTTTATTGCCCTCCATGCTATTTTCCCTCTGTATTTTTCGCCTTTTCTCCCTTTATCCATATTCCCCAGTGTTTTGCTTCTGAATACTGCCACCTTCAGTGTGTTTGGCCTCTTAAATAGACCCCTCCCCTTTCTTTCCCTTTTCCCTTTTCCCCTTCTTAATTCCCTTCCTTCTGTTAGTTCCCCCTTGCCCCCCTCCTTGTTCCCCCTTTTCCCCTTTTAATTCTTGACAGGTAAGATAAGTTTCTTAACTTAAGTATGTCTAAGTTAACTTTAAGTAAAGTCTGATGAAATGAAGATTCAGGGGGTTCTCATCACCTCTCTTCCTCCCCTCAATTACAATAGATTTTGTGTACCTCTTGATGTAATGAGATTTATCCCATTCAGTGTTCCTCCAACTTCCCTTCTTCTTACTGCCCCCTTTTAAAGGAGATATTGTTTTTAAATTATTCTCAGTCACAGAAAAGTTATGAGTGTCCAGCACTTCTGGCTATGTATATTCACTCTAATAGAGTTACAAATCTCAAGAGTTATGAGACTCTTTCTCCCAAGTGGGCATACATCCAGTTTCATCTTATTGTATACCAGTTTTTTTAAACTTTTTCATGTGTCTCTTGAGCCTCCTGTTTGATGTCCAAATTTTCTATTTGGCTCTGGTCTTTATATCAGGAAATGTCTGAAGTGTCCCATTTCATTAAATGTCCATCTTATTCCCTGGAAAAGAAGGCTCAGTTTTGCTGGGTAGTAGATTCTTGACTGCATTCCAAGCTCCCTTGCTCTTCAGAATATCTCATTCCAGGTCTTTTGATCTTTTACTGTTGCTGAGGCCAAGTCCTGTGAAATTCTTACTGTGGCTCCTTGGTATCTAATTTTTTTTTTCTTTCTGGCTGCTTATAGGATTTTTTCTTTTGTCTTATAGTCCTTTAATTTGTCCACAACATTCTTTGGTGTTTTCATTTTAGGATCTCTTTGTGGAAGGGATCAATGTATTCTTTCAATAGCTATTTTCCCCTCTGATTCCATGATGTCAGGGCAATTTTCCATCACTAAATCCTGTAATATTAAGTCCAGGCTTTTTTTTTTTCCTTCAATGTTCTCAGGAAGGCCAATAATTCTCAGATTCTCCTTTCTCGGTTGTTTCTAGAGGTCACTGGCTTTGCTGATGAGGTTTTTTTACATTTTTTTTCTATTTTTTTTATCTTTTGGTTTTGTGTAACACAATGTTTTGTCTCATGAAGTCTTTAGTTTCTCCCAATTCCATTTTTTTTAGAGAAAATGATTTTTCTTCCTTTATCTTTTGCAACTCCTTTTCCTATTGGTCCATTCTATTTTTGAAGGACTTTTCTGTTTGCCCAAATCTAGTTTTGAGAGAATTATTTCTTTTTGGCATTTACCCAATTGAGGATTTGAGAGAATCATTTTCTTTTTGCATGTGTCCAATTGAAGATCTGAGAGAGTTATTCTTATTTTATATTTGTCCAATTGTTTTATTCCTGTGATTTATTTTCTTGTTGTGAGATGTTAATTTTCTCTTGCAATGTGTTAATATTCTCTTGAGTTTCTTTTCCCAATTTTTTCAATTGATTTTTAAATTCCTTCCTGATTTCATCAAGGAAGTCTCTCTGGGCTGGACAACAATTCCTATTGTCCTCAGCAGTGCCAGATCTCTTTCACACTCTGAGTTAGGATCTATCCCTTCTAAGTATTTCTCCATAGCCCCACCCCCTTTTCTCTGGCCTTCATTCATCTTGTGTTGGGGGTGGGGGAGTTGGTTCTGAGGTTTGCTTTTGAGGATCCTAGAGGCTTTGTTCACTTGGCTTAGTAATTCCAAGGATCAGCCAGTAGGGAGTGCTAGTTGTTTTCTCTGTAGTAAGGTCCTTGGCAGGAGGGTCTGAGTTGACTTTGAAAACTGGACTGGGGCCTGGGGGAGGGAGTTAATCTCTTTCTGTTGAGTGAGCTTTGCTGCCCTGAGGGGGTGGGGGTAGGGGTTGTTTATTGTTTTTCTGGGCAAAGGTTTCTGCTGAAAGTATGGAGCTCAGGTCTCTGGCCCAGGGGGTAGTTCTCCAGGAATGCTGTTTGAGGGTGCTGGAACTCAGCCTCCTGTAGCTCTTCTCCCCCTGGCCAAAGATTCTGCAGCTCAAGCTGGATCTGGCACCCACCACTCACTGAAGCCTCCATAACTGAGACTGACCATCTGGCCTTCCCCACTGGTCATCCTCAGAGCTGATCATCTGCTCTTGTCTCCTGGTTCACCCATGGTCCCCTGAGACAGACCTCCTTGGTAGGTCTTCTTCTCCTAGCTTCTCTTTCTGGGTTTTGTTGATTGAATTTCTATTAAGAGATTTTTCTCATGTTATTTCTGAGGGAAAAGAGAGAGCACCTATTACAATGTCTGTCTTCTCTCTGCCATCTTGGCTGGAAGTCTATATCCGTATTTCTATAATATAGTTTGGTATTACATCAATTGGGAAAGGAAAAGACAGACATTATTGATTGTTTTACTGAAGTCAGAAGAGACTTCTATTTAAATCCATCTCTGACATTTAACAGTAGCCTTACCCTGGTTAAGTCACTAACTACCACCCTTCTGACCCCCATGTCTCACTTTCTTCATATGAACAATGGGTACATAAATACCTCCTACAAGGGTCATTGTGAAGACCCAATGAGATAATTCACATAAAGTCCACTGTTAAGCTCTGCCTAGGCAGTCCTTCACAGAAACATTCAGAGATCATTTAAGAAGCTATTCTGACCAACAACTCAAAAATCACATCAAACCTTGAAGGTACATGTAAATGTCAGAGATAGTTTTAAAATAATAGTGATATACTTGTTTTTAATACTTACTGGTTACAACAAAGAGAAATTGAATTTTCTGTATTTTATTTTGCAAAAAAGACTAAGAAATTTGTTAAGAACTCCAATCTTGTGTTAAACAACCTATCCCAAATAAGTCATTCTAGGAAAAATATTTTTATTTTATTTTCCATAGAAGATAGAGCCATGTTGGCAGAGTAAAGATCAAAACTTCCCTATGTTCCCCTACCTCCCCCTTACCATTCCAAGTACTTTAAAATAATGAATGTAAACAAATTCTAGAGTAGACGAATACTCAAAAATATGAGTGAAATAATTTTCTAGCAGAAGACAAATTAGAAGATTAACAAGAAAAATCTGTTGTGACAGGGTAAGAGGGAAGTACAGTCCAGTTTAGTTCAAGACAGCACAGACAGGGCCTCAGTAAACCAGGAGCAGGGCTCAGGGGGACCAAATTACTGAGAGCAGCAATGGTTTCCAGACCAGGGTCACTTTGTTAGCACTGAGCCTGGACTCTGTTGCTTTGACCTAAGTTAGATCTGGTTCATAGTTCTGAGTGGCAGTAGCAGGATGAGGAGGAGCATTATAGTATAACTTGTTGTCACTTTGGCAGAAGGTCACCAGACCAACTGATTAAAGAGGTAAAAAGTCAATGAAGAGAAGAGTGCCTAAAGGAAGAATTAACCAAATGGAAAAAGATGTACAAGAATTCAAGAAAAAAAGAGACTTCTTTAAAAAATAGAATTTTAACCAAATGGGGGTAAAGATGTTCAAAAGCTCATGAAAGAAAATAATTACTTATAAATTTGAATTGAGTAAACAGAAATTAATGACTTTATGAGAAATAAAGAACCAAGGAAACAAAATAAAAGTAATGAAAAAACAATGTGAAATGTCTTATTGGGAAAATAACTAAATGAGAAAATAGATACAAGAAAAATGATTTTAAAATTACTGCACTACCTGAAAGCCAGGATTTAAAAAAAAAATCCTAGACGTAACTTTCTGGAAATTATCTAGAAAAACTACCCTGAAAGTCTAGAACCAGAGGGTAAGATGGAAACTGTATGAATCCACTAATCACTTTCTGAAATAAATCCCAAAATGAAAACTTCCAGTAATATTATAGTCGAATTTCAGAGTTTCTAATTCAAGAAGAAAAATATTACAAGTAATCTATATTAGCAAGCATAGTGGAGCTACAGTTAAGATAACACAAAATTTAGCAGTATCTATATTATTGAATTTGATATTGAATATGATATTCCTGAGGGAAAAAGAATTAGGATTGCACTCAAGAAAGATCTAACTAGTCCAAACAGTATATTTTCTCATGGAAAAATTGACATTCAGTGAAGTACAGGACTGTCAAACATCCATGATCAAAAATCAGAAATGAATAGAAAATTTGACTTTCAACTACAAGATTTAAGAAAAACATAAAAACATGAGAGAGGGAAGTCATAAGAAAATTAATAAGATATAACTTTACATTCCTCCATGGGAATCCGATACTTATAACCCCTAAGAATTTTCTCACTATTAGACTAATAAAAAGAAACATATGTAGACAATTTATGAATTGTATATGAAGAGATAATATTTACAAAAATTAAGGGGTCAGAGAATAATGTACTGACAGAAAGGGAAAGCAAGAAATAGAATTTGTTAAATGGTCTCATAAAACATGCAGAAATACTGAAAAATACAGTGGAGGGAAAACAGGGAGAGATGTGAGGGAGAGTGAGTGAACTGTACTCTCATCAGAACTGACTTAAAAAGGGAATTACATAACCACACACACACACACACACACACACACACACACACACACACACACACAGTTGAGTACAAAAATTGATCTTACCCCCTTCAGGGAGGTGGGGTGATAGAAGGAAGAACATATTTGTGGAGGTGATAGTCAGAAGTAAAGCACATTTGAGGTGGGATAGATTGAAAGTAGAATGAGAATAGAATAAACATGTGGGAAATAGGATGGAAGGTTATACAGTTAATAATAGTAAAAGATATAATATTGGAAGAAAGTTTATGTGATAAAAACCTCATTTCTTACAGTTATAGAAAATTTAGTAAAATGTGGAAAAATAAGAGCCAAATTCCAATTAATAAATGACCAAAAGATGAAGTAATCAAAGTTTTCAGATGAAATAATTAAAGTTGTCTGTAGACATATAAAAATGTTATAATTAATCACTGAATGGAGCAATGTAGGGGGAAAATGAAACATTAATACATTGCTGGTGGAGTTGAGATCTGATTCAACTATTCTGCAGAGTAATTTGGAAATATGCCCAATGTGCTCTAAAGCCATGCTTCTGATTTTTCAATACTAATATTAATTCTGTAACCCCCCCCCAAAAAAGATAAAGAACTAAAAGGAAAAGTACATGAATATATAAAAATATTTGTAACAGCTGTTTTCTGTTGGAAAGAATAGAAATGATTGTATGCACATCAGTTGGTGAATGGCTCATTAAATTATATGTGGTTATGAGGAAATAATATTCTACTATAAAAAATAATGAGCAAGATACTCTCAGAAAAATCTGGAAAGATCTCCATGAACTAATGCAAGTGAAATGAAATATGCACACATTAACAGCAATATTGTCAGGTGATCAGCTATGAATGATTTATTATTCTTAGCAATACAATAATCAAAGACAGCTCTGAAGAATTTAGGATGAAATATTCTATACTTCCCCAGTGAAAGAACTGAAGGTGTTGGAATACAGAATGAAGCATATTGTTTTACTGTCTTTATTTTTTTCAATGCTTGTTTTCTCTCACAAGAAGACTATGATGGATATATTTTCCATGATTACTTATGTAAAACCCATTTAGAATTGGCTATCTTCTTAATGATTGCACTGCAGGTGGAGGAGCACAGAGAGAATTTGGAATTCATTTAAAAAAACAATATTTTTACATGTAATTGTTTAAAATAAAATATCAAATTAAAAAAAAAAAACCTTAAAATTCAATGTCTCCTCTTGTCCTATATAGTATACTTTGTGGATTAATAAATTCCTAAATATCATGACTTTACCGCCCCCCCCTTTTTTTACCTTTTCATGTGTCTCTTGAACCTCCTGTTTGATATCCAGATTTTCTTTTTAGCTCTGGTCTTTTCATCAGAAATTTTTAGAACTCTTCCATTTCGTTAAATGTCCATCTTTTTCCCTGGAAGAGAAGGCTCAGCTTTGCAGGAAGATTCTTGGCTGCATTCCAAGCTCCTGTGCTCTTCAAAATATCTCGTTTCAGGCCCTGCAATCCCTTAAAGTTAATGCAGCCATGTCCTGCGTGATCCTTACTGTGGCTCCTTGATATTTAAATTGCTTCTTTCTGGCTGCTTGCAGGATTTTCTCTCTTATCTGATAGTTCTGCAGTTTGGCCACAACATTCCTTGGTGTTTTCATTTTAGGATCTTTTTCTGGTGGAGATCGATGTACTCTTTCAATAACTACTTTGCCCTCTGATTCCATAATATCAGGGCAGTTTTCCATCACTAGATCCTGTAATATTAAGTTCAGGCTTTTTTTTTTCTTCAATGTTTTCAGGAAGTCCTATAATTTCCAGGGTGCCCCTCCTCGATCTATTCTCAAGGTCATTGGTTTTGTTGATGAGCTATTTTGTATTTGATTCTATTTTTTCTATTTTTTTGATTTTGTTTAACTGACTCTTGCTGTCTCATGGAGTCATTAGTTTCTGTAGACTCCATTTTTTTTTGCGGGGGAGGAGATTTCTTCATTAACCTTTTGCAACTGCTTTTCCAATTGGTTAATTCTACTTTGGAAAGAGCTTTCCATTTGACCAATTGAGGTTTTGAGAGAATTAATTTATTTTTGCATTTGCTCATTTGAGGATCTGAGAGATTTATTCTCCTTTTGTGTTCGTCCAATTGTAATTTCTAAGGTTTATTTTTCTTGTTGCAAGGTATTAATTGTCTCTCCCAAATTTTTAAGCTCCTTCCTTATTTCTTCAAGGAAGTTTTTCTGTGCTGGAGACCAGATTGTATTCTCCTCAGAGGTTCCAGGTCTCTCTGAGTTGGGGTCTATCCCTTCCAGGAATTTTTCTATGGATCCACCTTTCTGCTGACCCTTCTTCATTATGCTAAGACCTTGAGTTGGGTGGGGCTTGTTCACCTGGGCTTGGGATAGCTAAAGGCTCTACTGATTTCAGTTTCTCTGGCTGGCCAGTAGAAGGTGCTGGTTTCCCTCTCTGGAGTGTCTGTGACCTTAGTTAGGAGGCCTTCTCCCTTTGCCCGAAGGCAGGAATTGGAACTATTGAATTCCTTTGCCTTCAATCAATGGTGGGCTTTACCCTGGCCTGAGTTCATTCCTCAGCTGGGCTGGTTCTTCTGCTCAAACATCTGGGCCTGAGGCAGAATTAGTTTGCATTTGTTTGGGAGGAGGCCTCTGTGCAATGGAGTCATGGACTCAGAGTTTCTCAGACCTGAGGAGCCCAGGGATGGTATCCGCAGCTCTCCTGCACCAGACCTCTCCCCGCAGCCCCTTCCCCAAGCTCCAAGGGGACAGCAACAACACCAGCGCCTCTGCTTCCCCGCGGACCCAAGCCCCCTTCTTACAGCCCTAAGGCTGATCCAGCAGGTCCGGCTCTCTGGCCCTCAGACTCCTGGTTCCAATTCAGCTGCTAATCTGACTGATGCCGGGCTGATCTTCCCTTGGAGCCCAGACTCACCTGCCGGTACTCAGCCTAGGCTGCTGCGGGAGACAAATCCTGAGGTAGATTTTCCTCTCCTGGCTTTTCTTTCTGGGTTTCCTGGTTCTGAATTCTTTTAAGATGTTTGTTTCATGTGATAGATGGGGAAGAGATCAGGAGACTTTAGAACTATGCCTGTCTTCTCTCCTCCATCTTGGCTGCTCTCCAACATCATGACTTTAAAGCTAGACATTTAAGTTAGTTCAATTTCAGAGATGAGGAAATGACAGGTTGTAGAGATGGGATACCATGCACCATTTACACAGTTCAAACTCCATATGTGACTATTACCCTATAGAAATCTGTAACACAGAATACACATCATCATTCCAAGTTAATTCTTTAAAATTTTAAAAGACTAACTTTGTTGAATAAAATATTTACAGGGAAGACAGGGAATCCCAGTGACTTTCCCCCAGAACTCTCCAAATACTTTAATAAGTAACTATAAACAAATGCTAGAATGATGGAACTCACAGAAAGACTGAGTAAAACAATTTTGTGACCCAAGACAAATTGGAAGATCTCTGGGAAGGGTATCCTACACTGGGGTTGGAAAGGGCTGCAACACAACTTGAACTGTGCTAATGTGAACAGATTCCAGCAATCCAGGAACAACCACAGTTTGCTTGAGCTGGGGAGAATGCCTGGGTCTGTGGCAGAAATAGTAGAAATTTCTTGATCTCTCAGTCTAGGGATTGCCAAGAACAACTTGAAAGGTCAACAAGAAAACTTTGCTTCACCAGATTGAGTGTGGAGCCCAGTTCAGTGTAGGTCTCAAGGCAGACCCAGGTCCAGGAACCAGAAACAGGTCTGTGGAGCCACCAGGCAGTTGCTTCCAGAGTAATCAGGCTATGGATGGTAAGGATATCAAGGGAGAGTGCTACCTCTGAGGCACAACTCTGTAGCTTTGCCTATAATAAGATCCCAGTCTCAGAAATGAGAGTTTTACTGCCATATTGTGGTAGGAATCCTCCTTGCAGTTCCAGGATAGAGGGGAATGCTTCTGGTCATCCACAGGCAAGAGCACAGTCCAGGAGAGCAGTCAAAGCCTTTCATAAGACCTTGGAGGAATTGAGAACTTGTGTGTGTGGGGGGTATCCCTGAAACAGCTGCAAAAGTCCTCAAAAGTTTGGGAAAGCATGTCTTCCACCCTGGAAACAGTGCTCCACCTTAACAAAGAGTTAATATCAAATCATTGACTGGGGAAATGAGTGAACAACAGAAGAAAAAAAATCTGACCATAGACAATTTCTTTAATCCCATGGAGGTTCAAAATATACACTCAGAAGATAAAGTCAAAACTTCTGAATCCAAAGCCTCCAACAAAAATATGTATTGGTCTCAGGATATGGAAGAGCTCAAAAAAAATTTGAAAATCAAGTAGGAGAGGTAGAGGAAAAAATGGGAAGAGAAATGAGAGTAATGCAGAAAATCATTAAAATCAAATTGATAACTTGGTGAAGGGGAAATAAAAAACAAACTGCAGAAAATAACATCTTAAAAATCAGTTTAGATCAAATGGAAAAAGCAACCTAAAAGATGAATAAGGAGAAGAAAACTTTAAAAAAGAAGCATTGACCAGATGGAAAAGGAGATATTAAAACTCCCTGAAGAAAATAACTCTTTCAAATACAGAATGGAACTAAAGGAAGCTGATGACTTTGTGAGAACTCAGGAAGAAATAAAACTGTACCAAAAAAAAATTGGAAGAAAATGTGAAATATCTCATGGGAAATAAAAGAAACTGACCTGGAAAGCAGATCTAGAAGAAATAATTTAAAAACTGTTTGCTTACCTAAATGTTATGACCAGGAAAAGAGCCTGAATTTCATTTTTCAAGAAATTATGCAGGAAAATTACCTTGATATTCTAGAAGCAAAGGGTAAAATAGAAATTGAAACAATATCTGTTTTCCTGAAAGACATTCCAAAATGAAAACTCCCTGGAATATTGTAGCCAAATTTCAGAACTCCCAAGTCAAGGAAAAAAATAGTACAGTCAGAAAGAAACAATTCAATACAGTCAAGATTACACAGGAATTTTTGCTTTTTGCTTTTTCTCTGTTTTTCTTTTATATCTTTCTATCTATTTATCTATTTTCATCCATATGCACATTTATAAGTTACAAAATTTCCTTCCTCCATCCCTTCCCACCCCCCCTCCTTTCAGTCAGGTTAGCATGGTACATGCATGTTTTGTTAAACATATTTACAAATTAGTAGTAATTATTTTCAGTATGAGTAATTAGGATTAAGGGAAAGATATACAAAGAAGAATTTTTATATAGTGTTCATCAGATTCTGAAGGGATGTTTTGTGTTTGTGTGAGTGTATATATGTGTGTCTGTGTGTCTGTGTGTGTTTGTGTGTTTTGTTTTTTTGTTTTGTTTTCCTGTAGATGGGGATAACATAGCCCATAGCCAGTCTAATACAGTTTGTGCTAGTTCTCTGAACTAGGATTACACAGGATTTAGCAGCTTCTGCATTAAAGGCTCTTCAGGCTTGAAAGTCAAAGAGATTGAATTACAACTGAGAATCAACTAGGCAAAAAAACCAAACATACTCTTTCAGGGGAAAAAATGACATTCAGTGAAATAGGGGAGTTTCAAACTTTCCTGTTGAAATGACCAGAATTGAACAGAATGTTTGTTCTTCAAGTACAGGACTCAGTTGAAGCATAGAGAGGGTGAACTGACAGGACAAATTATGAGGGATTTAATGATGTTGAACTGCTTGTATTTAAACATGGGAAGATGATATTTATAACTCATATATATTATGTATATATATATATATATATATATACATATATATACATATATAAAACCTCATATATTAGGACAGTTAGATGGACCTACATATATATTTATACAAGGCACATGAGGGAGCTAAATATGAAGGTATAATGTATTAGAAAGTTGAAGTTAGTAGGCAGGAAAGGAATGCAGTGGGAAAAAGGGAAAGAAGAGTTGGAATGAGCTAAGTATTTTCACATAAAAAGAGTCTTGAAAAAGCTTTGCAATGGAGTGAAAGGGGAGAAGGTGAGGGGGATTGATTGAACCTTTACTCTGATTGAAAGTGGATAAGAGGAAATTACACACTCAATTGGGTATAGAAATCTAGCTTACAACAGATGAAAATAGGAGTGGAAATGAATGGGAAAAGTGGATGGGAGAGGGGAGGAGGATTATAGGAGATAGAAGAGAGAAGAAATAATGAGAAAGGGTAGTTAGATACAACAGACCTTTCAGGAGGGACAGCATTAAAGGACAGAGAATAGAATTAATTGCAGTGGGAGGATTAGTATGAGGGAAATACAGAAGCAATAGTAACTGAAGCAATTTCTCTGATCGATTTATGACAAATAATGCTATTCATCCCAAGGGGAGAGAGTTGATGGTCTCTGAATACAGGTGAAATATACTTTTATTTCTCATTTAATTTCTGAAAATATCTCTTTCTTTTTGTGCATGTGTGTGTGCATATGTGTGTGTGTATGTATGCGGAGTAATTATTTGTATTATTACAACAAGACTATTGTAATAATGTGAAAAAGTTAAAAAAAGGAAAGTTTTACATGTGCAAATCCATATTTCCTTATTAGTCATGTTGGAAAAGAGGAATTAGAACTAAGGAGGAAAAACATGATAACAAAAGAAAAAAATTAACAAGTGAATATAGTGTTCTTTGTTTTGCATTCAGGCAGTATTCAGACTGCTATGACTTTTCTTTTGGGTTTTTTTTGGGGTGAGTTTCATATTTTCCATACCAGGTTCCTCAGTTTTTTCTTTGTTTGTTGAATTGTTGAGAAGTACTGCTTTCATAATAGTTGTTCATCTCCCAGTGTTGCTCTTAAAATATACAATATTCTGATGGTTCTGCTCACTTCATTCAGCTTGAGTTCATGTAGTTCTTTCCAGACTTCAGCATGTAATTTTCCAAGCTGATGTGGTTATCTGTATTCTCCTCTGGTCTTCCATCTCTCATCTTCATTAAAAATGCTTTAGTGAAAAAAATGCATATGCCTCCAGCTGAAATGTTTTTGTTTTATCTATTTTTCTATCTATATGTAAAGATACTTTTCTTTTTTGAAAATCCATTTATTAATTTATTTTCATCCATTTGTACATGCATATTTCCAAGTTACAAAATTTTCTTACCCTTCCGCCCCACCCTTCCCAGCAAGGAATAGTCAGGTTAGCATTTTACATACATATTTTGTCAAACATATTTACAAATTAATAATTTTTTGGCATGAGGAATTAGGATTAAAAGAAAGAGAGACATAAGATATAATTGTTATAAAATGTTCATCAGATTTGGTAAAGGTGTATTTTTTTCTATGTTTTGTTTTGTTTTATTTTTCTTCCTAGTAGTTTTCTTCCTATAATGCCTAATCAGTCAAATACAATTGCCCTAGCTCTCTGGATTGCCAAGAGGGGTTGCTTCCATCAATGTTGTTCATCTCACAATGTTGTTGATGTGTACAGTTTTCTCTTGGATCTACTGCCTTTACTCAGCATCAGATCCTGTAAGTCATTCCATGCTTCTCTAGGGTCTGACCATTTATGGTTTCTTATAGAACAATATTATTCTATAATATTCATGTACCAAAGCTTGTTTAGCTATTCCCCATTGATGGCCATCCCCTCAATTTCCAGTTATTTGCCACTACAAAAAGAGCTGCTATGAAAATTTTGGAATATGTAGGAACATTTTTTATAATTTCTTCCCAATATAGTCCTAGAATTGGAATTGTTGGGTCAAAAGGTATGAACAGTTAGTTTTATTGCTCTTTGGGCAAAGTTCCAAATTGCTCTCTTAAAGATACTTTTCAATATTCATTTTTGTATAGCTTTCTTCCTCCCGTCCTTCTCTTCTGCCTTTTTAAGATAATAATATAGATTGTATGTGTATAATAAATTCATGAAATATATAAAAATTATACATGCAAAACATGTTCTACATATTTCCATTAAATTACATCATAAAAGAAGAATTAGTATAACAAAAAATAAGAAGAAAAATATAAAAATAAAAAATGAAAATAGTGTACTGTGAAATTCATTCAGATAAAATAGTTCTTTCACTGGATATGAATAGTAGTTTCCATTAAAATTCTTGTAGAGTTGATGGGCATTCCTTCAATTTCTAATTCTTTTCCATCTCAAAAAGAGTTGCTATGAATATTTTTGTACCTGTGGGTCTTTTTCCTACCTAGTAAAAAATTACTGTATCAAAGGGTATGCACAATTTTATAGTCTTTTGGATCAGTTCAACTTTACCAGCAATGCTTTAGTGTCCAAGTTTTTCTACATTCAATTTGAACATTGATAATTTTTCTTTTCTGTCATATTAACCATTGTCATAGGTGTGAGATCGTATCTCAGAGTTCTTTTAATTTGAATTTCTAAATTCATAATAATTTAGAGAATTTTTCTTATGATTATAAATACCTTTAATTTTTTCATCTGAAAACATCTGGTTAATATCCTTTGGCTATTTTTCAGTTGAGGAATGATCCATATTCTTATAAATATGACTTAGTTTTCTATATATTTTAGAAATGAGCTTTGAATGGGAATCACTGACTGTAAAAATTGTTTCTAAACTTTCAGCTTTTCTCTAATTTTCATTGCATTGGTTTGGTTTGAGTAGAAACTTTTCAATAAAATGTAATAAAAAATTATACATCTTGTATTATACGATCTATATCCTTCGTTTGGATAGCCATTGTTTTTTATTCCTTCGATCTGTCAGGTAAGTGATTCTTCATTGTTCTAGTTAGCTTATGGTGTTAATCTTCATGTCTAAGTCATGTGACCATTTTGAACTTATCTTGATATAAAATATGAGAAGTTCATCTTTGCTTAGTTTCTGCTATGCTATTTTCCAGTTTTCCCAGCACTTCTTGTTAAATTACTGAGTGTTCTACAAAATTAAATTCTTTTGGTTCATCAAACAGGACATTATAATATTTAATACTATCATTTTGGATCTAGCCTATTTCACTAAATTCCCAGTGTGTTTCTTAACCAGTCTCACAAAATTTTAATAATTGATGTGCTTTAGTATAATTTTAGATCTAGTCTGTTACTATTACGTTACTATTTTTTGATCCATAAGATAATTTTTGGTAGTTTCATTGGCAAGGCATGAATAAATATCTTAATTGAAGTATAATAGTAATTTTTATTATATTAGTTAGACCTACCAATGAACAATTGATGTGTATCTAGTTATGTCAGACTTTACTTGTGTGAGTAATGTTTTGTAATTTTATTTATATAATTTCTCTGTTTTCCTTATTAAGTAGATTTCCAAGTATTTTATATTTTCTCCAGTAATTCTGATTGAATTTTATCTTTCTTTTTCATGCTGCTAGCCTTTGCTGGAAATCCATAAAAAATGCTGATGATTAATATGGTTTTATTTTATATCTGGTAATTTGTTAAAATTGTTAATTGTTTCAAGTAATGTTTTTTCCTGATTCTTTAGGATTCTCTAAATATGCCCTGACATTATCTGCAAGATTTTTGTTATCTCGTGGCCTAATTTAGTTTTTTTAAATTTCTTTTCCCTCTCTTATTGCTGAAACTAGCATTCCTAGTAAAATATTGAATGGTAGTGATGATAATGGGCATACTTTTTTTCACCCCAATCCTATTGGGATTGTTTCTAGCTTAACCTAATTACATATAATGCTTGCTGAAAGTTTAGATAGATATATTAATTATTTTTAGGGGAGACTCCATTTATTTCTATGCTCTCTAACGTGTTTAGTAAGAATAGGTGCTGTATTTTTACAAAAGTTTTTTCAGCAACTTTAAGATAGTCGATTTGTTAGTTTTGTTGTCAATTTTCTTTTGCTTTTCTAATATTGAAGACAACTACTCATAGCATATTATCCTCTCAATAACTTGCTATTATCTTTTTGGCAATATTTAATTTAAATATTTTGTGCAATATCTATTGGGGATATTGGTCTATAAATTTCTTTCTCTGTTTTGGTTCTTTCTGACTTAAAAAGCAACATCTAGGGACCCTAGCTGGCACAGTGGATAGAGCACTGGCCCTGGAGTAAGGAGTACATTAAGTTAAAATCCAGCCTCAGACACTTAATAATTGCCTAGCTGTGTGACCTTGGGCATGTCACTTAACCCTATTGCCTTGAAAAAACAAAAACAAAAACAGCAACATCTCATTTTTGTCATAAAGAAAATTCTGTACAACTTCTTTTTCTATTTTTTCCATGTACTTTATATAGAATTAGAAAAGCTTGTTCCTCAAAGGTATGGTAAATTTCACTTGCAAATTCATCTGGTTCTTGAGGTTTTTTTTTTTCTTAGGGAGTTCAATGTTGACTTATTTATTTATTTTTCTGAAATGTACTTATTTAAGTATTTTCTTTCCTTTTCTATTAATCTGGGCAATTTATAATTTTGCAAATATTTATCCATTGAACTTAGATCATCAGATTTATCAGCTAACAATTGGGCAAAGTAGTTTAGAATGGCTTTAATTTCCTTTTCATTGGTGGTGAGTTCACTCTTCATTTTTGATTCTGGTAATTGACTTTCATTTCTTTTTTTTAAAATCAAATTAGTCATAGGTTTATGATATTATTTTTTCAATAAGATCAACTCTTAGCTTTATTTACCTGATCAATACTTTTCTTAGTTTAAATTATATTAATGGCTCTTTATCTTCAGGAATTCTAATTTGGTATGTAATTGGAGACTTTAAATTTGTTCTTTTTCTAGTTTTTTTTAAGTTGTATGTTCAATTCCTAGATGTTTTCTTTATCTTATTCATGTATTCATTTCAATATTTAAAATTTCCTGCAAGAACTGCCTTGTCTTCTTTTTTTTTAATTTGGTAATTTTTCCTCATTTTTGTCATTCTCTTACATGAAATAATTGGTAGTTTCAATGTTTTATTGTTTAACCAACTAATTCTTTAGGATAAGGTTATTTAGTTTCAAGCTAATCATTAATATATCTTTCTATGACCATTTATTACATGTAAATTTTTATTGCATCATGACCTAAGAACTATGCATTTTATATTTTTGCTTTTTGGCATTTGACTGTAAGGTTTTTATGCCCTAATGAATGGTCAGTTTTTGTGTAGGTGTCATGTACCACTAAAGAAAATAAATTTTATATTTTATATTAATTCAGATTTCTCCAGAGATAAATCAAAATTAACTTTTCTAAAATTTTATTTTTCTCTTTAACTTATTGTTTATTGTGTGGTTAGATTTATCTAATTCTGGGGGAGATAGAGAGTTTAGGTGCCCTACTGTATTGCTTTGTTGTCTATTTTGTCTATTTCATCCTATACTTCACTGAGTTTCTCTTCTGAAATAGTTGGTTTTTATATCACTTGGAGCATATGAATAATGTGTCATTTTTTTATAATGTAGTTCTCTTGTCTCTTTTATTTCAATCCATTTTTACTTTTGCTTTGTCAGGTATTGGGATTACTACCTGTTTGTTTGTTTTTTTTACTTCAGCTGAAGTAAGATATATTGTGCTCCACTGTTTTATCTTTTCTCTGTGAATATCTCTTTTTCAAATGTATTTCTTGTACACTACATATTTTAAGATTGTTTTATCAACACTACTTTCTCCTTTTGTTCTACCAGAGAGCTCATCACATTCATATTCAGAGTTAAAATTATTAACTCTATATTTTGTTCCATCCTATTTTTTCTGCATTTATTCTTTACCTCACCAGTATTTTGCTTTTAACCACCTCCTCCCTCATTTTACTTTTCAGACAACTTCTTCCTCTTTTCTTTTCCCCTTTCTCACTATTTATGCCCTCCTTCCTATAAACCACTTTCCTTTTTCCCTTCCCCTCTTATTTCCTTGTATGTTATAAAAATAAATTTCTAAACTCAATTTGATGTCTTTTCATCCTCATTTTGAGTCAAAACTGTTGAGAGTAAGTTTCAAGCAGTGCTCATTCCTTCCTTTCTTTCTCTGATTTAAATATTCTGCCTTCCCCCTTTCTCCCATTGCAATCCTTTTCTCTCTCCTATATTATTCTTTTTTTATTTTTATTTTTTATTTTCTTTATTTTTCAACTATATGCAAAGATAATTTTCAGCATTCATCCATTTGCAAGTTTATGAGTCTTGCATTTTTTTCCTCCTTAAATTCTCTTTTCCCTCCCACGGCAACAAATATCTGGTAAAAGTTGTAGACAGACTATGTTTAGCATAGTTTCATCTTAGTCATATTGTAAAAGAGAAAATAGAACTAAGGAGAAAACTATGAGAAAGAAAGAAAAAAGATAAAAGAAGTTTTAAAAAGTGACCATAGTATGCTTTACTCTGCATTCAGACTCAGTAGTTGTTTTTTTTTTCCTCTGAAAATGGATGGCATTATAACAAGTATCTCAGGATTGTCCTTGATCACTGAACTGTTGAGTGTTATTACATTCATTATAGTTCATCATCTCACAATGTTGTTATTAATATGTGCAATGTTCTCTTGTTTCTGCTCACTTCAATCAGTGTCAATTAATGGAATCAATTCTATGCTTTTCTAAATTCTGACCTCTCATTTCTTAAAGAACAATAATACTGCATAGCATTCATATACCATACTTTCTTAATTCATTCCCTAATTGATGAGTATCCCTTTAATTTCCAATTCCTTATTGCTCCAACAGCTTTTACTATAATTATTTTTTGTAGTTGTTGGTCTTTTCTTGTTTTTTATGAACTTGTTGGGATATAGACCTAGTAGTGGTATTGCTGGATCAAAGGGGATTACAAATTTTAATGCCTTTTGACATAATTTCAAATTGATCTTCAAAGTGGTTGAATCAGTTCACAACTCCAACAACACCAACAATGTATTAGTCTCTCAATTTTCCTACATCCTCTCCAATAGTGATTATTTTCCATTTTTTTTTCAATTTACCTAAAAGGTATGAAGTCTTACCTCATAACTCGTTTGCTTTCCATTTTTTTAAATAGTAATGATGTGAAGCATTTTTATATGACAAGAGATGGCTTTAATTTCTCCATCTGAAAACTGCCTGCTCATATCTTCATATCATATGAAGAATGCCTTGAAATCCTATAAATTTGATTCAATTCTCTCTGTTTTAAAAATGAGTCCTTTATCAGATGCACAAATAGTGAAAAAAAAATTTCCCCACGTTTCTATAATACTAATCTTGAATTCATTGGTTTACTTTAAGCAAAACTTTTTTAAATTTAATAGATTCAAATTCATCTATTTTTGCAAATAATAATTTTCTCTACCACTTGTTCAGTCATAAACTATCTCCTTAGATTTCTCATCCTTTTAATTGGATTTTGGTATCACCCATTAGGGTCTAAATCCTGCATTCATTTCAAACTTATTTTGGTATTGGTTGTGGGTCTATGCTTAGCTTTTCCCATACTACTTTCCAGTTTTTCCCAGCACATTTTGCCAAATAGTGTCTTCTTATTCCAGAAGTTACTGTCATTGGATTTATCAAATGGTTTAATAGTTAGTTATTGTTTTTCTCTTGGACTTAATATATTCCATTGTTGCCTTCTATATTTCTTCAGCAGCATCAGAAAGATGTGAAGACTATTGCTTTGAAATATAGGTTTAGGGGGACTTCCAGCCAAGATGGCGGATAGAAGACAGGCACAGTTCTAAAATCTCCTGATCTTTCCCCATCTATCGCATGAAACAAACCTCTTAAAAGAAATCCAACCCACAAAACCCAGAAAGAAAAACCAGGAGAAAGAACATCTACCTCAGGATTTGTCTCCAGCAGCAGCTTTGGCTGAATTTGGGCAGGTGAATCTGGGCTCAGAGGATCAGCCCCAATCAGCGAGATTAGCAGCTGAAGTGGAACAGGGAGTCTGAGGGCCCAAGAGCCAGACCTGCTGGATCAGCAGTAGGGCTAGACAGTGCAGGGTGGAGTCGGCTAGAGAGCAGAGACACTGGTGTTGGTGCTGTCCCCCTGGAGCTTCAGCACAGGGCTGGGGAGATAGTTGCAGAGCAGGAGAGCTGTGGACCTCTGGACACCATCCCTGGGCTCCTGTGGTCTGAGGAACTGAGGCCCATTACTACTCAGACCTCCTCCCAAACAAACAAATGCAAACTAATTCTGCCTCAGGCCCAGTTATGTGAGCAGAAGAACCAGCCCAGCTGAGGAATGAGCTCAGGCCAGGGTAAAGCCCACCATTGATTGAAGGCAAAAGAATTCAATGGCTTCAACTGCTCCCTTCAAGCAAAGGGAGAAGACCTCACTCAAGGTCACAGACACTCCAGAGAAAGAAACCAACAACTCCTACTGGCCAGCCGAGAAACTGCACTCAGTGAGTAAAGCCTTTAGCAATCCCAAGCCCATGTAAACCAGCCCCTCCCCAACACAAGTCTCAGCAAAATGAAGAATGGTCAGTGGAAAGGTGGAGCTGTAGAAAAATTCTTGGAAGGGAAAGACCCTAACTCAGAGAGACCTGGAACCTCTGAGGAGAATATGATCTGGTCTTCAGCACAGAAAGACTTTCTTGAAGAAATAAGGAAGGAGCTTAAAAATTTGGTAGAATCAATTAATACCTTGCAACAAGAAAACAAAACCTTAGAAAGTACAATTGGACAAATACAAAAGGAGAATAAATCTCTCAGATCATCAATTGGACAATTACAAAATGAGAATAATTCCCTCAGATCCTTACTTGGAGAAATGCAAAAAGAAAATAACTCTCTCAAAACCTCAATTGGTCAAATGGAAAGCTCTTTCCAAAGTAGAATTAACCAATTGGAAAAGCAGTTGCAAAAGTTTAATGAAGAAAACTCCTCCCCCCGCAAAAAAATGGAGTCTACAGAAACTAATGACTCCATGAGACAGCAAGAGTCAGTTAAACAAAATCAAAAAATAGAAGAAATGGAAGAAAATGTAAAATAAGTCATCAACAAAACCACTGACCTAGAGAATAGATCAAGGAGGGGCAACCTGAAAATTATAGGACCTCCTGAAAACATTGAAGAGAAAAAAGTCTGGACTTAATATTACAGGATAAAGTGATGGAAAACTGCCCTGATATCAGGGAATCAGAGGGCAAAGTAGTTATTGAAAGAGTACATCAATCCCCACCAGAAAAAAAAATCCTAAAATGAAAACACCAAGGAATGTTATGGCCAAACTCCAGAACTATCAGATAAAAGGGAATATCCTGCAAGCAGATAGAAACAATTTAAGTATCAAGGAGCCACAGTAAGGATTACACAGGACCTGGCTGTATCTACATTAAGGGATCTAAGGCCCTGGAATGAGATATTTCGAAGATCAAGGGAGCTTGGAATGAAGTCAAGAATCCACTATCCTGCAAAGCTGAGCCTTCTCTTCCAGGGAAAAAGATGCACATTTAAGGAAATGGAAGAATTCCAAAAATTTCTGATGAAAAGACCAGAGCTAAACAGAAAATTTGGACATCAAACAGGAGGTTCAAGGGACACACGAAAAGGTAAAAAAAAAAGGAGGGTGGTAAAAGGAAAAAAATGCTATGCAGTAAGTTGAAACAGGCTATATCCCATGGAGGAAAAAAGATTCTCATAAAACTTGAGAACTATAACTCTAACAGAGAGAATATACCTAGCCAGAAATGATGGATATTCATGACCTATCCATGAGACTGCTATCTAATGGAATATAAATGGCCTTAACCCCACTTGGGAGAAAGACTCTGATAACTCTCAGTAATTTTGACTCTATTTGATAGAATATACTGAACTAGAAGGGATAGACACTCAGAATTTTCTATAACTTAGATAGAATGATCTAAAAAAACACTACCTCCTTAAAAGGGGGGACAGGAAAGAGATGGGAGGAGGGAGGGGATTGAATGGGGTAAATCTCATTCAACTAAGAGGTACAAAAAACCTATGGTAAATGAGGGGAAGAAGGGAGCAGATGAGAAACATCTGAATCTTCTTCTCATCAGACTTGGCTTAAAGTCAACCTACACATACTCAGTTAATTATAAAACATCCAACGTTTCAAGTATTAAAAGGGGAAAAGGGGATGGGAGGATGGAGAAAGGGAAGGGGAGAGGGGGGAAAGGGGGAAATAACAAAAAGAAGGGAAGGGAAAAGGGAAAAAGGGAAAGGGGAAAGAAAGGGGAGGGGTGATAGAGGAGGGCAAACACACTGAAGGGATGGTATTCAGAAACAAAATACTGGGGAATATGGATAAAGGGGGGAAAGGGGGAAAAATACAAACAGAGGGAAGATAGCACGGAGGGCAATAAAGAATTAGCAATCATAACCTTGAATGTGAATGGGATGAACTCTCCCTTAAAACTTAAGGAAATAGCAGAGTGGATTAAAAATTGGAATCCTACAATATGCTGCTTACAAGAAACTCATTTGAAGCAGAGAGATACATGTAGAGTAAAGGTAAAAAGTTGCAGCAAAATATATTTTGCTTCAACTGAAGTAAAAAAAAAGCAGGGGTAGCAAACCTTATCTCAAACAAAGCAGCAGCAAAAACAGATAGCATTAAAAGAGAAATGGAAGGAAACTTTATCCTCCTAAAAGGTACCATGGATAGTAAAGTCATTTCAATACCGAATATATATGCACCCAGTGGGCCAGGACCCAAATTCTTAGAGGAGACTGAAGACATAGACAGCAAAACTCTATGACTGGGAGACCTCAACCTCCCAGTCAGATCTAGATAAATCGAATCATAAAATAAACAAGAAAGAAGTTAAGGAGGTAAATAGATTGTTAGAAAAATTAGATAGGGTAGACTTATAGAGGAAACTGAATGGGGATAGAAAGGAATATACCTTTTTATCCACAGTACATGGAACTTATACAAACATTGACCATGTTCTAGGACATAAAAACCTAATGATCAACTGCAGAAAGGCAGAAATAGTAAATACATCTTTCTCAGATCACAATGCAATAAAAGTCATATGCAATACTAGGCTGAGGAGGTATAGATCCTGAACAAATTGGAAACTGAATAACCTCATGTCAAATAATGTGTGGACCAAAAAACAAATTATAGAAAAAATTAACCATTTTGTCCTAAATAATGATAATAATAAAACAACATACCAAAACCATAGGATTCATTCAAAGTGACTCTCAGGGGATATATTATAGCTCTAAATGCTTACATGAATAAGTTAGAGAAAGAGGATATCAATGAACTAAACCTGCAACTAAAAAAATTAGAGAAAGAACAAATCACAAATCCCCAATTAAATACCAAATTTGAAATTCTAAAAATTAAAGGAGAAATTAATGAAATAGAAACCAAAAAAACTACTGAATTAATAAATAAAACCACAAGTTGGTATTATGAAAATACCAAAAAAATTGATAAACCTCTAGTCAACTTGATTAAAAAAAAGAAGAAAACCAAATTGCTAGTATCATAAATAACAAACGTGAACTCACCACCAGTGAGGAGGAAATTAAAGTAATAATTTGAAATTATTTTGCCCAACTCTATGCCAATAAATTTGATAATTTAAGTGAAATGGATGAATATTTACAAAAATACAAGTTGCCCAGGTAAAATGAAAAAGAGATTAAATACCTAAACAACCCTATCTCAGAAAAAGAAATTCAATAAGCCATCATTGAACTCCCTAAAAAAAAAAATCTCCAGGGCCTGATGGATTCACAAGTAAATTTTACCAAACCTTTAAGGAACAATTGGTTCCAATTCTATATAAACTATTTGGAAAACTAAGGAAAGATGGAACTCTGCCTAACTCTTTCTATGAAATCAATATGGTGGTATTACCTAAACCAGGAAGAGGTAAAACAGAGAAAGAAAATTATAGACCTATTTCCCTGAAGAATATAGATGCAAAAATCTTAAATAAAATCTTAGCAAAAGGATTACAACAATTTATCGCTAGGATAGTACATTATGATCGAGTAGGATTTATTCCAGGAATGCAGGGTTGGTTCAATATTAGGAAAACTTTTAGTATACTCAATTACATCAACAACAAAAACTATCAGAAATCATATGATCATATCAATAGATGCTGAAAAAGCTTTTGACAAAATACAGCATCCTTTCCTATTAAAAACACTAGAGAGTGTAGGAATAAATGGACTGTTCCTTAAAATAATTAGCAGTATCTATCTGAAACCATCAATAAGCATTCTACTCAATGAGCAGAGGCTAGAGGCATTCCCAATAAGATCAGGGGTGGGAAAAGGGTGACCATTATCACCAGTACTATTCAATATTGTATTAGAAATGTTAGCTTCAGCAATTAGAGAAGAAAAATACTTGAAGGAATTAGAATTGGGAAGGAAGAGACAAAACTCTCACTCTTTGCAGATGACATGATGATCTACCTAGGGAATCCCAAGAAATCATCCAAAGAAGTACTGGAAACAATGAGCAGTTTTAGCGAAGTTGCAGGTTATAAAATAAACCCCCATAAATCCTCAACTTTTCTATATATGGCTAGCAAGATACAGCAGGAAGAGCTAGAAAGAGAAATTTCATTCAAAGTAACCTCAGACAGAATAAAATACTTGGTAGTCCATTTGCCAAGACAGACTCAGAATATTTTTGAAAACAATTATAAAACACTTCTTACACAAATTAAATCAAGTTTAAAATCCTGGGCAAATATCAACTGCTCATGGATAGGTAGAGCTAATATAATAAAAATGGCAATTCTACCAAAACTAAACTTTCTGTTTACTACCCTACAAATCAAAATTCCAAAAAGTTACTTTAACGAGTTAGAAAAAATTGTAAGTAAATTCATATGGAGAAGTAAAAAGTCAGGAATTGCCAGGAGCTTAATGAAAAAAAGTGCAAAAGAAGGTGGCTTAGCCCTACCTGATCTAAAATTATATTATAAAGCATCAGTCATCAAAACTGTTTGGTATTGGCTAAGAAATAGAGTGCTGGGCCAGTGGAATAGACTAGGTGTAAAAGGAGGAGATGCTGTTCGATAAACCCAAATAGTCCAGCCATTGGGATAAAAACCCCCTCTTTGATAAAAACTGCTGGGATAATTGGAAGTTAGTATGAAAGAAACTTAAATTAGGCCAACACCTAACACCCTTTACCTAGATAAGATCCAAATGGTTACAGCACTTAGACATAAAAAACAATACCATAAACAAATTAGAAGATCAAGGACTAGTTTACCTGTCAGATCTTTGAAAAGGGGAGCAGTTTATGACTAAGGAAGAGTTGGAGAACATCACCAAAAACCAATTAGATGATTTCAATTACATTAAATTAAAAAGATTTTGCACAGATAAAACCACCATAACCAAGATCAAAAGAAATGTAGCAAATTGGGAAACAATCTTTACAACTAATGATTCTGACAAAGGACTCATTTCTAAAATATACAGAGAACTGAGTCATATTTTTAAAACAAAAAGCCATTCCCTAATTGACAAATGATCAAAGGATATGCAAAGCAATTTACAGATGAGGAGATCAAAGCAATTCATAGCCATATGAAAAAATGCTCTAAATCATTAATTATTAGAGAAATGCAAATTAAAGCTTCGCTGAGGTTCCCCCTCACACCTCTCAGATTGGCCAATATGACCAGAAAAGATAATCATCATTGTTGGAAGGGATGTGGGAAATCTGGGACACTATTACACTGTTGGTGGAGCTGTGAACTCATCCAACCTTTCCAGAGAGCTATTTGGAACTATGCCCAAAGGGCAACAAAAATGTGCATACCCTTTGACCCAGCAATACCACTAATGGGTCTATATCCTGAAGAGATGAAGAAAAAGGGTAAAAACATTACTTGTACAAAAATATTACTAGGTGCCCTGTTTGTGGTGGCAAAGAATTGGAAATCAATAAATGTCCTTCAATTGGGGAATGGCTTAGCAAACTGTGGTTTATGTATGTAATGGAATACTATTGTTCTATTAGAAACCAGGAGGGATGGGTTTTTCAGGGAAGCCTGGAAGGGATTTGCATGAACTGATGCTGAGTGAGATGAGCAGAATCAGAAAAACACTGGGTACCCTAAAAGCAAAATGGAGGTGAAGTTCAACCTTGAAGGAGTCACTCATTCCATCAGGGCAACAATTGGGAGCAATTTGGGGCTGTCTGTAAAGGAGAGTGCTGTCTGTATCCAGTTAAGGAGCTGTGGAGTTTGAACAAATTTCAAGGACTATTCCCTTTTATTTAGGAAAAAGAAAACCAGATATCTTATTGTCTGATCTTGTTACCTCTTAAAATTCTTGTCTCTTCTCTAAGGATATGATTTCGCTCTCATCACACCCAATTTGGATCAAGGTACAACATGGAAACAAGGTAGTGACTGACAGATTGCTTTCTGTGGGGGGTGGAGTAAAATTGGGGGGAAAATTGAAAAACTTAAATAATATATTTAATAAAAATTAATTTAAAAAGTAATATAGTTTTAGGCTACTTTCCTTTGCATTTTTCATTAATTCCATTGATATCATTGACCTTTGGTTCTTCCAGATGAATTTTCTTACTTTTTTTTCACTCTATTAAATAGTTCTATTGTATTTTGATTAGTATGGCACTGAATGAGCAATTACATTTGCATAGAACTGTCTTTTTCAAATTAACCTGCTCCAACCATGAGTAATTCAAGTTTCTCCTTTGTGTGTTAAGTATTTTGCAATTGTTTTCATAGAGTTTCTGGATTTGTCTTAGGAGACATAATTATTTCATGTAGGTTTTTAATGGATTTTCTAGAATTCCTTAAGTATTCCATCATATTTCTGCAAAGACTAAAATTTTGTTTCCTCATTGCCAATTCTAATTCCTTCAATTTGTCTTTGTTATTGTTAAAACTAAAATTTATAAAACAATACTGAATAATAAAGTTGATAATGGACATTCTTCTTTCACCCCAGATATTTTATTATTTATTTATGCATTCATTAGTCTTGTTTTAATTTGTATTTCTCAAATCAATAGTGATTTGGAGCATTTTTTTGCAAGGAAATGGGGTTAAGTGACTTGCCAAAGGCCAAACAGCTAGGTAATTATTAAGTGTCTAAGGCTGGATTTGAACTGAGGTTCTGCTGACTTCAGGACTGGTACTCTATACACTGTGCCATCTAGCCAACCTCTGGATCATTTTTTATCTGATAATATATAGCTTTAATTTCTTCACTTGAAAACAGTCTGTTAATCTTTGACCATTTTTCAATTGGGGAATGACTTGTGATCTTATAAATTTGATGCAATTCTCTATATGTTTTAGAAATGAGACCTTTATCAGGGCTCCTAGTTGTGAAGATTGTTTCCCAGCTTTCTGCTTTCCTTCTAATTTTGGCAGCATTGATTTTATTAGTGCAAAAAGTTTATAATTGAATATGGTCAAAACCATTCATTTTGCAGTTTATAATGTGCTCTAATTCTTGTTTGGTCAGAAATTTAGCCCTTTTTCATAGATCAGATAGATACTTTTTTTGGCCTACTAATTTATCTATGATGTCGTTCTTCAGATCTAAATCCTATACTCATTTTGTCCTTAATATGGTATAGAGTATGAGATATTTATCTATGCCTAGTTTTTGCCATGCTACTTTCCAGTTTTCCCAACAATTTTTGTCAAATACTAAGTTCTTATCCCAGAGACTGATGTCTTTGGGTTTGTCAAAGAGTAGATTGCTATAATCATTGACTGCAGTTTCTTTTGAACCTATCCTATTTCACTAATCCTTTACTTTATTTCTTAAACAGTACCAGTCAGCTTTGATCACTGTGGCTTTCTAGGATAGTTTTAGATCTGGTAGAGCTAGACCACATTCTTTAACATTTTTTTTCCATCAGCTCCCTTGCTACTCTTGCCCTTTCGTTGCTCCAGATGAATTTTGTTACTGTTTTTCCTAGCTTGGTAAAGTAGTTATTTGGTAGTTTGATTGGTATTGCACTGAATAAGTAATTTACTTTGGGTATAATTGTCATTTTTATTATATTAGCTTGACCCAACCATGAGCATTTGACATTTTTCCAATTATTTAGATCTGACTTTATTTGGGTGAGTAGTGCTTTATATTTGTGCTTATACAATTTCTAGGTTTGTCTTTGGAAGTAGATTCCTAAGTGTTTAATATTATCTACAGTTATTTTAAATTGAATTTCTCTTTCTATCTCTTGTGCTTTGTAGTTCATTGTGAGGAATGTAGGGTTTTGGTCTTCACTGGCTGTGGAGGGGAGCCCTTAGGTAATCCATTAAAAGGGGGAATGGCCCAGCCAATCACAAGAGGGGAGGAGTTTTTCTAATCCCATTCCAGGGATAGCAAAACCAAAACCTGTTCTCAAACAGTCAAGAGTGACGTCCACGTCTTGACCTAATGCAACTGAGTTTGCACAATTAGGTAATTGAATATTAACCCACACACTCCCTGTGAAGATTGGAGTTCATTAGCATATCATGTGTCATGTGATGTGGGGGGGAATCATATTAAGGGCATGTCATGAAATGAATGGACCTCTTAGATTGTAACTCAAACTCTGAGAGCCTATGAAAATCCAAGAGGGAGGGGAAAGAGTTTCTGAAGACCATAAATTACCATAAATTTCCATGATGTTCTAAGACCACTTTGAGCCTCAGGCCAGGTGAGGTGCCCATATCTTGCAAGGTGTATCTTGCAAGGTTCGTGAATAAAATGTACAATTTCTCTCACTCTAGCAGGTTTCTCTTTTCATTCATTTATAACAATTTGGGGTAATGTGTTCAGGATCTTAAGAACCCTTTGAGGAAGCCCAAAAAGAGACAGGAGGAAGGAGCACTCATAGCTTGATTACAAGCGAGATCACCATTTCTTTTCAGGGGTTCCCTTAGGCGGATTTCTGAATGGACCTGAAGCCCTGCCATTGTTGGGGAGAGTGGTGGAAAATTGTGGAAATGACCCAGAAAGGTAGGGAAACTTTGGTTTTTATCTTTTGAGGCTGAGAAGTACTCATTCTAGACAACTCCAGGGAAAGGAAATCCTAGATGTGAGACCAGGAGTCGATAAAAGGAGCCTCAGGGAGGGGAGGAAGAGATCTCCTCATCAAATAACCAAGGAGAGTCCTTTGGGTAGGAAAGTAGCTGAGCTGGGACAGTGAGAAGGCTGTCCAGGGTAAAGAGAAGAGTAAGTTAATCAGATATTGCTGGTCTGAATGACCACAAATCCTAATCCAAGGACAGTCTGTCTTGTGGCCAAGGTTTCAGTCTGATGAACAGTGAACAATAAGGTACCTTTCATTAAAAAGGAGGTGGAATATGCATCATACTGGATATTTGGGGATGCTAAATTATTTCTAAGTAAGTTAGAAAATGATAAAAAAAAAAAGTAGGTGGGATCCTCTGGCTGCTCCTAGAGCAAAGGAGGCTAACAGCAGGGCACAAGAGGAAAGGGAAAGTCAGGAGAAAGGAGAAATATAAATGTTTTCTAAATTAATGAAGGCGACTGGATCCAGTGCTTTGTGAGTGACTTTATATGTTTTCGAGGGAGTGTGCGTGTGTGTTTGTTCTATGTCCTGTCTTGTGTAAGTGTCTGTTTTAGGCATTTCTGGGTCTGAGTACCCAGATTAAGTCTTAAAAGAGGTATAGGTGGGAGTTGGTCCCAGGAGTTTCAGAAGGTGGGTGAGTGTGCAGTGGCCCCCACATGAAAATAAACCCTTCCCTCACTGAGCCAGTGATAGCTATGCTAGGTGTGTAGAGTTCAAGAGAAGGGAGGGGGGATTCTTAAAGAGAAAAAGCTGTGGTTTGGGGAGACTTTAGAAGAGTTTAAGAGAAGAAAGAACCTTTAAGGGAAATATTGAGAAGTTCTAGGAGGGAAGATTTTTTTTTTATCCTTACAAGTCTCTGGGAAAGATTCCATGCTTTCTTCCTGGGTTGGGGGAAGGGGTGGTAGGTTGACACATGGTGGTCTTGTTCCCATCTGCCATCTTGTTAAGACTTGAACCCTAGACTGAGTCTACCTAAGTTCCCCACCCACCCAGGGAGGGAGGGTGGAAAATAAACAGGAGAGATCAAATGCTTAACCCTTAAAAGGAAAGAAACCCCTCCACAGGTGGGATAAATGTTTGAGAAAGAAAAAAAAATATATAAGATCCAGGGATTATGAGACTCCTTTATTGAAAGGAAATCATGTTTAATGAATATCTGCTCCCCACATGGCCTAAGTGGTTGACTCTCATTTTTAAAGTTTCTGTACTAGAGTTTTGGAAAGCATGCTGAGGGTTTTAAAAGAGATACTAGTGCTGTAACATTCTGACAAAATGTATACAGAATGGGAGGAATTAAATAACCTAGATTGTTAAATTAGTTTGGGATCAAACTATTTTAACACTATTGTAACTATTGCAAGGAGTTAAGTGGTTTGGGATTTTAAAACTTTACTACAAAATATTTGGGTTAAAGAAGAGTGGTATTGTGTTACTAAGAAGAGAAATACCTAGGTTATCAGAGATGTTTATTGATTACTTTTGGGAAAAAGCTCTAATTGGTTTTAATATTGAGTTTAATAAGGCTAACAATTGTATTTTTAATTTGGATAGAGCTTTTGGAATGTGAGTCCTAGATTCTCTGTATATGGTACTCTAACATTTTTATCAAACTAAACTGTTGGGGAGTTAGTCGAGTTGTAATTACATTGGACTTTTAAATGTGTCATACGTATGAGATTGGATTCTGAGAATTTAGATAAATAGACAAAAGGGTAAAGAACATGGGATATTCATTTTTCTCTTGTTCTAAGGAAAATGAGATGTTTAAATAAGAATCTTAATGCTTAATGTATATTAACAATGCATGTTTAATTTTAAAGAAGTCAAGAATGAGGACTCTCTCTTGGTAACTGCTGATGGTGGGGCTCTGAATAAATTGAAATTGTGGTGCCTTTTGTAAGGAAACTTAGTGATGAATTAAGATGTATCTATCAACTACATGATATTCATTTGTAACTGCAAAGAGTTTATATTTGCAATATTTAGGTATCCCTTTTGAATATGTTATTTAAATATTGTATTGTTAAAGTCTGGGTTTAATGTGTGATTGCTTTGAAGGGCAATAAGGAAAATATGAAAAACATATGACCCTTTCTCAGATAGATCTGTGGGTTCATTAATAATGTAATAAGTTATAATGAAATTAATATAGCAAGTAGGAACTTTAAAGCTACCAAGATGATTTAATGGTTTTAACGAATTCTGAAAAGTGATTTGTATGTTAGGGGATGGCTGGGTTGCACCTTGGCTAGAGCACCAGCCCTGGATTCAAAACAGCTGAGTTCAGGTTAGGTCTCAGATACTTAGTGATTGCTTTGCTGTGTGACCTTGGACAAGTCACTTAACCCAATTGCCTTGCTAAAAATAACCATTTGTATGTTGAGGATGAATAGTAGGTAAACAAGTTTTATGCATAGCTATGTATTTGAATTAGGAATATTTTGGGTCTATATATATGTATATTCCAAAGTGGTGGTTGCTTGCTTTGAAGTGAAAGCATGTAATATGAGAAAAATAAACACAAGGTAATTTGATATCTCTCTGTACAATCTCCTTGACAAAGGAAGCATTTGTTGTAAGATGCAACAGGCTAGAAAGAGATTTCTGTAGCCAAGGGGAATCTGATATGCCATCTTTATATAAAGATAGAGTAGATACAATTTCAGACAAAGGGATGTTTCTAGTAAGAGTTAGGAGACAGGCCTGTAGGGCCAGTCATAGTTTGAGTTTTATGCAAAGAGTCAGTAAGGATAATCCAAGGTTCAGGTAGGGGTTTCATTAATTGGGAATCCATTAAGATTATAATTGGAATTCATTGGAAGTTCTAACTAGGCAATCAGATAAAACAACTAATTTAGATCATGGGATTTTTAATCGATTTTCTCTTATGTCAGATACCAGAATGATCAACAAAAAGAAATTGTACTGTGTAAATGTTATGTTCTTGGAGCCAAGGAAGCCAATGGGCCAAGGATGTCAGGTGACAGGGATGAGTAGCTGAAGGGGCAGGCTCTCAGTATGGCTGAGGTTGGACCCCTCTGACTTGATTTCCCTAAAATGACATTTGGATAATATATCACCTGGAAGAATAAATCTAACCTAAGATATTTGAGTTACTCATGTGACCTCTGCCTGGACACTGACATTCAATACTCATATCTATAAAATATTCCTTTAATGTCCTGGAAATTTTTAGGTAAGTTAGATCTAACCCAGAGATGGGTTAAGTGTCTGACTCTGACACCTGCTATCAACTACTATGCTAAGATACGAATTACATTTCCTTAATTTTTGTGTTAGAGGGGATATTTAAGTAAGAAGAATGGGAAATTCTTGGGATAATTACAGCTTCAAGTTCTAGTTTATGGAAAAAGTATGTTAGACAAGTACACCAGGAAAAAGAAAATATGGAAATATTTGGGGAAAAAAGTCATTTTGGTTAAGGATGCTTGAGTCATTATTTTAATGAGAGAAAAGGTTAAAATTGTTTTATTTTAAACGAGATGCTAGGTACTTTTAGAACAAAGACGACTGTTGAATGTATGTGTTACAAGCTTGAGTCAATATGATCATTCCATTGAAAGTTTGCTCATGTAGTAAAATACTAATGGAAGTTTGAGGTAAAAGTGAATTATGTGTGTCAATATGGCAATAAGGCAAAATGTAAATTGCAATAAACTCCAGAATCTTATTGTTTCATGATAGAAGCACATGTTTTGATCTGAATAAGATGTTAAGCAGTTTGTCTACCAGAAGCCAAGGTCTCAAGTAGTTACCAGAGGTGGAGAGGACTTTTTGGAACAGATTCAGAAGATGCTGAAGGACATTGGATGCCTCCAAGGGAGAAAAGAAGGAGAAGAGAGGAGAGACACTGGAGCAGTTCATCTCCATCATCTCTCACCTTTGTGTTCACTGTTTATCTATGACTTCCTCTTGATTTTGCAAGTGTGACACCACTACTTATGCCCTTCTCCTTATGGAAAGGAGGAGGGGAAGCAGTGTGAAAATATTCTCCATTGAGAGAGAAAGAGGGAGATTATTGGGTGGCATTATTTTATCTACATAAGTCTGTATATCCTATCTAGAGTGAGTTCTATCTCTGATTTAGACAACTGGATGTTAGTAAAGGTGGGAGGATAGTCTAGCTGGCAGAAGTCAATGCCCAGTCTTTGGTGTGACTGTTGGACTTGCCATAGTTCAAAGCAGTTTGAGAATTGGCCTAGATTCTTAGTCTCTGGTCAGAGGTGCATGGTGGCACAGAATTCTAATCCAGAGGAGAGAGATACTGTGGGATGTGAGTCAGTTCAGGGTGACTATTGTTTATAACTGACTGGACAGGATATTTGCTGGAGAGTAGCAAATGTCTGGACATATCCAGAAGCAGGGTACATATATCCTGGACTGTACAACTTAGAGACAAGGGGCCTCAGACTCATGTGAGATTAATGATGGTACCTGGATCCCTTGTAAAGATGTGCAAACTGGAGCATCTGTTAAAGGAAACTGATTATGAGTTAGTATAGACCTGCAAGGAAAGGTCTGAAATGGTCATTTGCAAGAAAGATAATTTAAGGAAAGATAATTTAAGTATATTAGCTATTCTTGGGGTTAATCCAATGGCACAAAATTGGGAGTTTAGTTTGGATTTTGGAGCCAGGAATACCTTTCTAAAGACATTGGTATAAAAACTTGGAGTGGAAGGAAGTACAGCAACTTTGGAAATGTACCTATTACCATGATAATTATATGGTCTATTTAAGAGAGTCTCTTGGAAATAAAGAGGAGGAGCAATATTATCAATTTTTTGGAAACTATATTCCTGGAAGACCAACTAGCACTGGAGGAACATTATTGGATTTGTAGGACTACTGCCTACACCCAGCTATCCAAAGAGTTGGTCAAGGAGTTGTTATCTAGATTTAGGGGCCTACTTCCTGGGCACAAGATGGAACTTGGGGCTACAGAACCCCAATTTATATCCTGAATAGGCTAATAAGACTCCAAGCTATAGTTGAAATAATTACCGTCAAACTGCTAGGGCCTTGGACTTGCTGGCTGGCCAAGCCACGCATAAAAGAGAGGCCATTATTCAACATAGATTGGTACTAGACTACCTGTTGGCCAAGGAAGGAGGCATATGTGGTAAACTGAACTTGTCAAGCTGCTCCCGAAAGATGGATGACAATGGGCAGGTGGTAAAGAAGTCAACCAGGGATATTAGAAAGTAGACACATGTTCCAGTCCAAACCTGAATAATCCTATTTAGTTCCTCTTGGATGAATTGGTTTACTGGTTCATGGTGGAAACAGTTACTGGGTATCTTATTATTGGCCCTAAGTAGGATAATCCTATTAGCTGTGTGTGTCTTCTGTATATGATCCAGTTAATAACTCAAATACTACAAAATTCTATCAGCAAATTAGAACTTGTGTATGGCTCTAATGAGGAAGAGGCAAAGATATTGATAGGAAAAGTCAATAGTCCTATCAAGGATGAGGATTGTGAATTAATTTGAGAAAGACACTGCTGGTGAAGTATGAAGACCAAGTTGTTATAAAAAGAAAAGTGGGGAGTTGTGAGGAATGTAGGGTGTTGGTCTTCACAGGGTTTGGAGGGGAGCCCTTAGTGAATACATTAAAGGGGGTAATGGCCCAGCCAATCACAAGAGTGAGAGAATTTTCCAATTCCATTCCAGGGATCACAAACCCAAAACTGGTTCTCAAAAAGTCAAGAGTGACCTAGAGGTCTTGACCTAATGCAACTGAGTTTGAGCAATTAGGTAATTGAATATTAGCCCACACAGTACCTGTGATGATTGGGGTTCTTTAGCATATCATGTGTCAAATTAGGGGCAAATCATGGAATAGGTAGACCTTTTAGATTGAAACTCAAACTCTGAGAGCCTATGAAAATCCAAGAGGGAGGGGGAAAAGTTTCTGAAGACCACAAATTACCTGATGTTCCAAGACCACTTTGTGCCTCAGGCCAGGTGAGGTGCCCATATCTTGCAAGGTGTATCTTACAAGGTTTGTGACTAAAATGTACAATTTTCTCTCACTCTAGCAGGTTTTCTTTTCATTCTTTTATAACATTCATATATAGAAATATTTATGCTGATAATTTATGTGAGTTATTTTATATCCTACTTTGCTGAATTTGTTATTTCAAAGAGTGTTTTGTTGATGATTTTCTTGGGTTCTTTAAATATGCCATCATATTATCTGTAAATAGTGAAAGTTTTGCTTCCTCATTGCCAATTCTGATTCCTTCAATTTCTTTTTCTTCTCTCATTGCTACAACTAGCACTTCTAATATTATACTGATTTGTAAGGATGATAATGGGCATCCTTGTTTCACCCACCCTTCACCCCTGATCTTATTGAAAATGGTACTAGTTATCCCCATTACATATTATGCTTACTGATGCTTTTACATAGATTATTACTTGTCATTTTATGGAAATCTCTATTCTGCTCTGCAAAGTTTTTAACAAGAATTGCTGCTGTATTTCATCAAAGACTTCATCATTTTTAAGATAATCATATGATTTCTGTTAGATTTGTAATTGATATGGAAAATTATACTGATAGTTTTCCTTATATTGAACCAACTCTGTAAAACTGTAAAATTCCTCTTGGAACATTGTATATTATCATTTAAAAACATTCTTTATTCTCTTTGATGAAATTTTAGTTAATTTTTTTGCATCAATATACATTCTGGAGATTATTCTACATTTTCTTTGTCTTCTTTGTCTCATCTTGGTTTAGATATAAGCACTATATTGGTATTATAAAAGGCAGTTGATGTAACTTCACCTATTTCTTTCAAATAGTTTATATAGAATTATTAATTGTTTTTGAAATGTTTGATGCAATTAATTTTTAATTCCATATTATCATGGAGATTTTTTGTTGTTTCCTTCAATTTCTTTTTCTGAAGTGGGATTATTTAATATTTCATTTATTCTTCTGTTAATCTATGCAATTTATATTTTCATAAATATTTATCCAATTCACCTATTTTGTCAATTTTTTTAACATAGAGTTGGGCCAAATAGCCCCAAATTACTACTTTAATTTCTTCCTCATTTTTGTTGAGTTTATCCTTTCCATTTTTTGATATTTGCAATTTGGTTTTATTCTTTCTTTTTTTTAAAGAAAATTAACTAAAGATTTATTTATATTTTCAGTTATGCATTTTCTAAAGTATTTACAGAACTAAGAAATATTTTTAAGAATGTAAATCTTTCCCCAATTGATATATGAGCAACAATTTTGTACAGTTTTGAAAAGAAATAAAGTTATCTAACCCTTTTTATTTCTTTTTTTAATTATTTAAAACAATGGGGTTAAGTGACTTGCCCAAGGTCACACAGCTAGGCAATTATTTAGTGTCTGAGCCCAAATTTGAACTTGGGTACTCCTGAGTCCAAGGCCAGTGCACCACCTAACTGCTCCTATCTATCCCCTTTTTATATCATATCAAAATTACTTCATACTCAAACACTAACTTTGTGATAGAAATGCAGTTCTTAAAGTTTACCTTGAATTATTTTTTTTATAGAGGGATGTAACTTATTTAATATTATTGAACAATTTATTATCTTTCCAGATCCCCTTTTTATACATCTCTTAAGAAGTCTATTTGAAGATTAGTTTTTGGCTCTCCTTTTTCCATTTGACCATTTCTATTTTCAAATATATTACTTTCTTTTCTTTTTGCAAAATCTTAATTTTATTTAACATACTAGTGGATGTGTCACCTAAGTCAAAGTCAAATTATAATGTAAAAATCATTAATCAGACAGTACTCTAACTGAAAGTATTCCATGTGGATTCCATAAAAATTGAATTCCATTCTGTAGACTTTGGAGCTTATTCTGTTACATCAAGCAAGAAGTATACATACAAAACCACTGACAAAATCGAAGTTGCCCAGCACCACAGGCTTTGATCAGGAAGTTATTAGAAAATAAATGCAAAAATAGCACCATGAACATGGTGCACTGGTGTACACCAACTTTTAATATCTGTAGTTACAGATTATTTCTACAACAGAAATTACACATAAATATGTGATAATAAATACAAAAGAAACATCATTGTTGCTATCAATCTTTTAAATACCTTATAATAAATTTGTTTACACAAAATCTGTGATTTGTGAAAAACTTGAGCTGGGTCACTTACACAAGACAAGACACAGAACAAAAACAACACTCCCATGGGAACATTCAAACTCACTCACACAGCATTGGATCCAATCAGCTTCCTTAATTTAGAAAGCATTTATTTTTCTCCTCTCTCCAGACTTTCCCTTTCCTCTTGGGCTATGCTGTTAGCCTCCTCCTCTCTAGGAGCATCCAGAGGATCCCACCTATTTCTTTAAATCTTTTTCTAACTTGCTTAGAAATAATTTAGCATCCTCAATTATCCAGGATGCTGCATATTCCACCTCCTTTTTATTTAAAGGTACCTTATGGTTCACTGCTCATCAGACCCAAACCTTGAAACCTTGGCCACCAGACAGACTGTCCTTGGATAGGGATTTGTGGCCATTCAGGACAGCAGTATCTGATGAACTTACTTTTCTCTTTACCCTGGATAGCATTTTTGCTGTCCCAGCTAGCTCATTTCCCACCCAAAGGCCTCTCCTTGGATAGTGGATGGGGGGGGGGTCTCATCCTCCCCTCCCTGAGGTGCCTTTTCTACCCCTGGCCTCCCATCTAGAACTTCCTTTCCTGGAATTGTCTAGAATCAACCTTGAAAGATAAAAACCGAAGTTTCCCTATCTTTCTGGGTTGTTTCCACAAGTTTCCATCACTCTCCCCGTCAATGCCAGGGTTTCAGGTCCATTCAGAAATTGTCCTGAGGGAGCCCCAGAATAGAAATGAGGATCTGGCTTGAAATCAAGATATGAGTGCTCCTTTCCCTGACCAGACAGAGAAACTGCACTCAGTAAAGCCTTTAGAGATCCCAAGCCCAGGTGAACCAGCCCCACCCAACTCAAGGTCTTAGCATAATGAAGAAGGGTCAGTGGAAAGGTGGATACATAGAAAAATTCCTGGAAGAGTAAGACCCCAGCCCAGAGAGACCTGGAACATCTGAGGAGAATACAATCTGGTCTCCAGCACAGAAAGACTTCCTTGAAGAAATAAGGAAGGAGCTTAAAAATCAACTGGAAAATTTGGGGGAGACAATTAATACCTTGCAACAAGAAAACAAAACCTTAGAAAGTACAATTGGACAAACACAAAAGGAGAATAAATATCTGAGATCATCAATTGGACAATTACAAAATGAGAATAATTTCTCAGATCCTCAAATGAGCAAATGCAAAAAGAAATTAATTCTCTCAAAACCTCAATTGGTCAAATGGAAAGCTCTTTCAAAAGTAGAATTGACCAATTGGAAAAGGTTAATGAAGAAAACTCCTCTCCCCAAAAAATAATGGAGTCTACAGAAACTAATGACTCCACGAGACAGCAAGAGTCAGTTAAACAAAATAAAAAAAATAGAAAAAATAGAAACAAATGTGAAATACCTCATCAACAAAACCACTGACCTCGAGAATAGATCGAGGAGGGAAAACCTGAAAATTATAAGACTTCCTGAAAAAATTGAAGAGAAAAAAGGCTTGGACTTAAGATGACAGGATCTAGTGATGGAAAACTACCCTGACATCATGGAATCAGAGGGCAAAGTAGTTATTGAAAAAGTACATCGATCCCCACCAGAAAAAGATCCTAAAAGGAAAACACCAAAGAATTTTGTGGCCAAAATCCAGAACTATCGGATAAAAGAGAAAATCCTGCAAGTACCCAGAAAGAAAAAATTTAAATATCAAGGAGCCACAGTAAGGATCATGCAGGACCTGGCTGCGTCAACTTTATGGGATTGAAGGGCCTGGAATGAGATATTTTGAAGAGCAAAGGAGCTTGGAATGCAGCCAGGAATCTACTTTCCTGCAAAGCTGAGCCTTCTCTTCCAGGGAAAAAGATGGACATTTAACGAAATGGAAGAATTCCAAAATTTTCTGATGAAAAGACCAGAACTAAACAGAAAATTTGGATATCAAACAGGAGGTTCAAGAGACACATGAAAAGGTAAAGAAAGGGGGGGGGCGGGAAAAGGAAAAAAAAATGCAATCCAGCAAGTTGAAACTGGCTATATCCCAGCATGGGGGGGGGGGTAGAGACTCTCATAAATACTGAGAGATGTAACTCTAACAGAGAGAATATACCTAGCCAGAAATGATGGACATCCATGACCTATTCATGAGACTGATATCTAATGGGATGGAACTGGCTACTGGGGAGAAAGACTAATAACTCTCAGGAATTTGGACTCTATTCAACAGAATAAACTGAACTAGAAGGGACAGACACTCAGAATTTTCTATGACTTAGATAGAATGATATAAAAAAAATACACTACCTCCCTAAAAAGGGGGGCAGGAAAGAGACTGGAGGAGGGAGGGGATTGAATAGGACAAATCTCATTACACTAAGAGGTACAAAAAACCTATGGTAATAGAGGGGAAGAAGGGAGTAGAGGAGAAACACCTGAATCTTCTTCTCATCAGACTTGGTTTAAAGTCAACCTACACATACTCAGTTAACTTATAAAACATCTAACCTTTCAAGAAGTAAAAGGGGAAAAGGGGAGGGGGGACAGAGAAAGGGAAAGGGAGTAGAGGAAATAAGGGTAAACAATAAAAGGAAGGGAAGGGAAGAGGGAAAGGTGAAAGAAAGGGGAGGGTGTGATATAGGAGGGCAAACACACTGAAGGGGGTAGTATTCAAAAACAAAATACTGGGGAATATGGATAAAAGGGGGGAAAGGGGGAAAAATACAAACAGAGGGAAGATAGCACAGAGGGCAATAAAGAATTAGTAATCATAATCTTAAATGTGAATGGGAAGAACTCTCCCTTAAAACTTAAGCAAATAGCAGAGTGGATTAAAAACCATAATCCTACAATATGCCGCTTACAAGAAACTCATTTGAAGCAGAAAGATACATATAGAGTAAAAGTAAAAGGTTGGAGCAAAATATATTTTGCTTCAGCTGAAGTAAAAATAGCAGGGGTAGCAATCCTTATCTCAGACAAAGCAGCAGCAAAAATAGATAGCATTAAAAGAGATAAGAAAGGAAACTTTATCCTCCTAAAAGGTAAAATAGACAATAAAGTCATCTCAATATTGAATATATAGGCATCCAGTGGGACAGCACCCAAATTCTTAGAGAAGAAGCTGAAAGAATTACAGGAAGACATAGACAGCAAAACTCTACTAGTAGGAGACCTCAACCTCCCGCTATCAGAGCTAGATAAATCCAATCATAAAACAAACAAGAAAGAAATTAGGGAGGTAAATCGATGGTTAGAAAAATTAGATATGGTAGACTTATGGAGGAAACTGAATGGGGATAGGAAGGAATATATCTTTTTCTTATACAAACTTATACAAAAAATTGACCATGTACTAGGACATAAAAACCTAATGATCTACTGCAGAAAGTCAGAAATAGTGAATACATCTTTCTCAGATAACAATGCAATAAAAGTCATATGCAATACTGGGCCAAGGAGATACAGATCCAGAGCAAATGGGAAACTGAATAACCTCATCGTAAAAAATGAGTGGACCAAAAGACAAATTATAGAAAGAATTAAGCATTATATCCTAGAAAATGATAATAATGAAACAACATAACAAAACCTATGGGATTCATTCAAAGCAACTCTCAGGGGAAATATTATACCTCTAAATGCTTATATGAATAAATTAGAGAAAGAGCAAATAAATGAACTAAACACGCAACTAAAAAAATTAGAGAAAGAACAAATCAAAAATCCCCAATCAAATACCAAATTAGAAATTTTAAAAATTAAAGGAGAAATTAATAAAATTGAAAGCAAAAAACTACTGAATTAATAAATAAAACCAAAAGTTGATATTATGAATAAACCAATAAAATTGATAAACCTCTGGTCAATTTGATTAAAAAAAAGAAAGAAGAAAACCAAATTGCTAGTATTATAAATGAAAAAGGTGAACTCACCACCAATGAGGAGGAAATTAAAGTAACAATTTGAAATTATTTTGCCCAACAATATGCCAATAAATTTGATAATCTAAGTGAAATGGATGAATATTTACAAAAATATAAGTTGCCCAGGTTAAATGAAGAAGAGATTAAATACCTGAACAACCCTATCTCAGAAAAAGAAATTCAACAAGTCATTAGTGAACTCCTTAAAAAAAAATCTCCAGGACCGGATGGATTCACAAGTGAATTCTACCAAACATTTAAGGAACAATTGGTTTCAATCCTATATAAACTCTTTGAAAAATAGGGAACGATGGAACTCTGCCTAACTCTTTCTATGAAACCAATATGGTACTGCTACCTAAATCAGGAACAGTTAAAACAAAGACAGAAAATTATAGACCTATTTCCCTGATGAACATAGATGCAAAAATCCTAAATAAAATCTTAGCAAAATGAGTACAAGTCATCACTAGGATAATACATTATGATCAAGTAGGATTTATTCCAGGAATGCAGGGTTGGTTCAACATTAGAAAAACTGTTAGTATACTCAATTATATCAATAGCAAACCTATCAGAAACCATATGATCATATCAATAGATGCTGAAAAAGCTTTTGACAAAATACAGCATCCTTTCCTATTAAAAACACTGGAGAGTGTAGGAATAAATGGACTGTTCCTTAAAATAATTAGTAGTATCTATCTGAAACCATCAATAAGCATTCTATTCAATGAGGAGAGGCTAGAGGCATTCCCAATAAGATCAGGGGTTAAACAAGGGTGTCCATTATCACCACTACTATTCAATATTGTATTAGAAATGTTAGCATCAGCAATTAGAGAAGAAAAAGAAATTAAAGGAATTAGAATTGGGAAGGAAGAGACAAATCTCTCAGTATTCACAGATGACATGATGGTCTACCTAGAGAATCCCAAGAAATCATCTAAAAAACAACTGGAAACAATTAGCAATTTTAGCAAAGTTGCAGGTTATAAAATAAACCCCCATAAATCCTCAACTTTCCTATATATGACTAGCAAGAAACAGCAGGAAGAGCTAGAAAGTAACCTCAGACAGTGTAAAATACTTGGTAGTCTATTTGCCAAGACAGACACAAAATCTTTTGAAAACAATTATAAAACACTTCTCACACAAATTAAATCAGATTTAAATAACTGGGCAAATATCAACTGCTCATGGATAGGTAGAGCTAATATAATAAAAATGACGATTCTACCAACACTAAACTGTCTGTTTAGTGCCCTACCAATCAAAATTCCAAAAAATTACTTTAATGAGCTAGAAAAAATTGTAAGTAAATTCACATGGAGAAATAAAAAGTCAAAAATTGCCGGGAGCTTAATGAAAAAAAATGCAAACGAAGGTGGCTTAGCACTACCCAATCTAAAATTATATTATAAAGCATCAGTCATCAAAACTGTTTGGCATTGGCTAAGAAATAGAGTGGTGGACCAGTGGAATAGACTAGGTGTAAAAGAAGGAGAGGATTATAGTAATCTGCTGTTTGATAAACCCAAAGAGTCAGGCCACCAGGATAAAAACTCCCTCTTTGATAAAAACTGCTGGGATAATTGGAAGTTAGTATGGAAGAAACTTAAATTAGACCAACACCTAACACCCTTTACCAAGATAAGATCCAAATGGTTACAGGACATAGACATAAAAAACAATACTATAAGCAAATTAGAAGATCAAGGACTAGTCTACCTGTCAGAGCTATGGAAAGGGGAACAGTTTATGACTAAGGAAGAGTTGGAGAACATCACTAAAAACCAATTAGATGATTTTGATTACATTAAATTAAAAAGTTTTTGCACAGATAAAACCAATGTAATCAAGAACAAAAGAAAAGTAGTAAATTGGGAAACAATCTTTACAACTAATGATTCTGACAAAGGACTCATTTCTAAAATATATAGAGAACTGAATCATATTTTTTTAAAAAAAAAGCCATTCCCCAATTGACAAATGGTCAAAGGATATGCAAAGGCAATTTACAGATGAGGAGATCAAAGCAATCCATGGCCATAGGAAAAAATGCTCTAAATCATTAATTATTAGAGAAATGCAAATTAAAGCTTCGCTGAGGTACCACCTCACACCTCTCAGATTGGCCAATATGACCAGGAAGGATAATGATCATTGTTGGAAGGGATGTGGGAAATCTGGGACACTATTACACTGTTGGTGGAGCTGTGAACTCATCCAACCCTTCTGGAGAGCTGTTTGGAACTATGCCGAAAGGGCAACAAAAATGTGCATACCCTTTCACCCAGCAATACCACTACTGGGTCTGTACCCTGAAGAGATGAGGAAAAAGGGTAAAAATATCACTTGTACAAAAATATTACTAGGTGCCCTGTTTGTGGTGGCAAAGAATTGGAAATCCAGTAAATGTCCTTCAATTGGGGAATGGTTTAGCAAACTGTGGTATATGTATGTTATGGAACACTATTGTTCTATTAGAAACCAGGAGGGATGGGATTTCAGGGAAACCTGGAGGGATTTGCATGAACTGATGCTGAATGAGATGAGCAGACCCAGAAAAGCAGTATACACCCTAACAGCAACATGGGAGTGATGTTCAACCTTGAAGGTCTTGCTCATTCCATCAGCGCAACAATTGGGAACAATTTTTGGCTGTCTGCAAAGGAGAGTACTGTCTGTATCCAGATAAGGAGCTGTGGAGTTTGAACAAAGAACAAGGACTATTCCCTTTAATTCAGAAAAAAAACCCAGTTGTCTTATGGTTTGATCTGGTTGCCTCTGAGAATTCTGTTCTCTTTAAGGATATGATTTCTCTCTCATCACACCCAATTTGGATCGAGGTACAACATGGAAACAAAGTAAAGACTGAAGGAGTGCTATCTGTGGGGTGGGGGTGGGGGGAGGGAAGCAAGATTGGGGGGGGAAACTGTAAAACTCAAATAATATCTTTAATAAAAATTTTTAAAAAGTCTATTCTCATCTTTATCTATTTTTCTAGCAGTTCAAATATCTCAAACTATACCTCCTTAATTGCTTTTCTTATTCCTTCACCACCTCTCTTCAACCTTTATTTCACAAAGATGTTAATCTGATATTTCTAAAACACAAATCTCATCACAGAACAATGTGTACTTCTTGTTTCTAGGATGAAATATGGAATTCTTAATATGACATATAATATTTTCACCAGTATGATTTCTATTTACATTTTTTGACTTCCCCTACATTAACTCCTTCCTTCTTTATGTGATGATTTGTCACTGTCAGGGTGGCTTTTCACAATAGACACCAAACTGAAGAAATACTTCTTATTAGATTGAATTCTATCAGATTTTCTTGTTTGTAGATGGCACTGTGATGATTTGATCAAGTTCCAGTGAATTTCAGACTTTATTTTTTGTTTGTGTTTTGCAAGGCAATAGGGTTAAGTGACCAGATAGGTAATTTACAGATAGGTAATTATAAAATGTCTGAAGCCAGATTTGGACTCGTCCTCCTGACTCCAGTGCTGGTGTTCTATTCACTGCCCCTCTATTCACCTAGTTGCCCCAAATTTCAGATTTTCTTAAAGGAAATTGAAAACAACTGAATGATAGATCAGGCAGAGTACTGGAACTAGAATGTGGAAGACCAAATCTTCTCTCAGGCACTTACCTTTTATGTAACCCAGAGTAAGGCACTTAATCTCTGTTTCCCTAGTTTCCTCCTCTGTTAAATAATATAATATAACAATAAAACAATAATATAATATGATAGAACTTAGCTCCTAGTGTTGTTATTATTATAAAATATAATGACTATAAAGTGGTTTTACAAACAGTATCACACTATATAAAAGCTAACTTTATCATACCATCATCTAATATCTTAATAGGAAAATGATTTATATTGTTAAACATAATTTTCCTAGTCTAAAAAGAAATAACAAAAAATTAATTTATCTATGAATTTTTTTCTCTAAGATCTCATCAAATCCTAGGATGACAACATTAAAGAGGTCAACACTGACTCAAAATTTGGGTAACATATTTATATAGAAAAGATAAAGACACATAAAATTGTTGGTGGCCCAACAAGTAGGTTACACATTAGTACATAAAGGTGCCACTAATTATGTTTATGATTTCTCTAATCTGTCTTCAAGGTCTATTGTCAGAAAACTAGATTTGGTAAGGAGTACTATTATATAATATTCTGGTAAAACCAAAACAGTTCTTCCTTCCTCAGGATGTTCTTGTTGGCTGATGGTCTATACAGTTGTGAAAGCTAGATTTGCAAATTTGCCTATGTAATCAAGGGAAACAGGTTCTGTGAAACAGAAAGCCTGACTTCAAATTTATAGCTGTTGAGAAACAGACTTTAAGAAAGGCTTTCAGACTTATAAACCCTGATTGGAGGCTGAGAAAACCAAATTTTTATCAGAAATATAGAATTATTGCCATTAAATCTAAACACTACTTTATGAGAATTCCATAGAGATAACAAACATACTTACATATATACACACATACATGTGTGCTTTTAAGCATTTTTATGTATGTGTATATATTTACACACTTACACACAAACACTTTTAATGACCTTTGTGTTTCTTTCTAAGGAAAAAATACCACTTTTTTCAACATGAATATTCTTTCAGGATTACTATGTGGGAATTTTGTAATAATATAATCTCTGAGGAATGAAACTTATGAATCTCACCTCGTGCACACACTCACACATACACATACACATACTCACAATGCCTAAATGGCTTGACCTATATTAACAGCTACATTTTAATTCATTGAAAATATAAAAATTATTTAATGTATTGCCAGAGAAGTATTCTTGCCAACTGCATAGTGGATACTATGAACAATTCATGTTTTACCTTGAAAACTAGGTTGATGACATTTTTGATGAATGTCTAGTGCAAAATTTTTTGCAGGAGGTTGTCATGGAGTAGCACAGAAAAGCAAGGTGAGAAATAAAGGTCTATTCATATGTACTTAGAATTTCTAAGCAAAATCGGTTTAGACATACAAGCATATTGCATCATATGTGAGTTCTATCAAATTACATGCTTTTGTTTCTATATTCCTTCTATGCAATAGGTTTGATTTTATCCTTTAAAACTGATACTTACTTTGCTTAATAGTAACATTTATCTTGGCTTTCACTTTAATTGCAATGCAATTCACTTTCTAAAACATTTCATTAATCATGATAAGTGGCTTATGGAATTGATTTAAAACTTTTTGAAAGACTACAGGGTATAAAACCTTATTATCCTTTATCATGAAACCGATGTGCTCTGGTGCCTTCAGTGGTCTAACACTGCTTACATGCCATTGAATTAAAGTAGAGAATCTGAGACACAAAACCAAACTGACATTCGGAGAAAGGTTAGGATTTATCAGGTTCTTGTATTCTGTCACTAAATATCATGTGCTATTTTTTTCCCATTGTTGCTGATTCACTGTGGTGCCTCACTGATACAGGATGAAGCAAAATCAATTTAAGATAAACAGACTCCCAATGTAGCGAGACCATCTCCAATAGTCTTGTTTCCTGTTAATCATTCTGTGAAGTGGAATAATTCTGGTAAAGGCAAATGAAAATGATGCTTTACAACTCTTACCCCTCACTATATTTAACATAATTGTGCAAATCATGACACCAATCACTTGATTGGTTTGGGTGGTCCTCTGATAACGAAGGACTAATAATACTACTTAAATGAAAACACCTATAATCATAACTTACTTTTCTTACCAGGATAGTTAAGTGGATAAAAAACTGGTTGAAGGAGGAAAACTTCAAGACTGACATTAGATACTTTCTAGCTATGTAATATTAGATATTAGAGAATTTGCTAGCTTCTTTGATGCTCAGTTTCCTCAAATGTAAAACATATGGGAGATTTAATTGTCTAAGTACATTTCCAATTCTACAGTATTAGTCTATATTTTTATTCAAATTCATTTAGTAACAAATTATATTTATCTATTAATAGTACTATGTCCTTTAATCTAATTGAAGACAGTTTACAACATTCATTTTCATAAAATTTTCTCTCTCACACCCTTCCCTATTTATACATATTAGACTCCAGATTACATATTATTCATATTTGTTTACATATTAGTCTGGCTGTCAAATAAAAATCAGGACAAAAGGCAAAGAACTTTAAGAAAGGATAAAAACACGCAAAAAATAAAAAACATGAGCTTTGGTGCTTTGATCTTCATTCAGACTCCACATCTATTACTCTGGATGTGGATGGTTTTTTCCATGTGCTTGATCACTGTATTGCTGGGAAGAAGTCCCTATCACAGTTACTCATCACACAATATTGTTTTTACTATGTACAATGGTTCCTGGATCTGCTCACTTCACTCAGCATCAGTTCATGCAAGTTTTTCCAGGTGATTGTTTTTCTTACATTTACCTGCTCATCATTTCTTAAAAACAATAACATTCGAATATATTCATATGCCACAAATGTTTTAGGCATGTGTTACAACTTGATCATTAGTGAGGTCAACAACTCAAATTCCAATTATTGGCCACCACAAAAAGAATATTTTGTATTTGTGGATCTTTTCCCCTTTTTTATGATCTCTTTGGATACAGAACAAATAGTGGAGTTACTGGATAAAAAAAGATCTATAATTTTATAGCCCTTTGAGTATAATTTCAAATTGGTCTCCAGAATGACTTGCTCAGTTCACAATTACATCAACAATGCATTAACATCCAACTATTTCCATATCCCCTTCAACATTTATCATGTTTCTTTTCTGTCATCCAAGTCAATTCTATATGAAATGATGTGAAGTATGAAGGGTACTTCAGATGTTTTAATTTTCATTTCTCAAATTAATGGTTTATATTATTTTATATGACTATAGATGGCTTTAATTTCTTCCTATCAAAATTTTCTGTTCATATCCTTTGACCATTTATCAATTGGAGAATTACTTCTATTTTAATAAATTTGATTTGATTTTCTGTATATTTAAGAAATAAGACTTTTAACAAAAGTTGTTTCTCAGTTTCTGCTTTCCTTCTATGCTGTTGCATTGCTTTTCACTGTGCAATTTTTTCAATAAAATGCAGTCATAATTATCCATTTTGCATTTTATAATTTTCTCTATTTTTTGTTTGGCCATAAATTCTTCTACTCTCCATGGATCTGGCAGCTGAATGCTTTCTTACTCTTCCCATTAGTTTATGGTTTCATCCTTTATGTACAAATCCTGGGCCTATTTTGAACTTTGGTATATATGATGGTTTATGCCAAGTTTCTTCCATATTATTTTCAAATTTTCCCAGAATTTTGTCAAATGAAAATTGTAATTTTTATTATATTAGCTCTGCATACTCATAAGCAATTTATGTTCCTTCAAGTTTTTTATATCTGACTTCATTTGCTCTATCTTTTTTTATTGGTTCTTTTGCTCCAGAATGTGTTTAGAGCCTTCATTTAAAGTTGTTTTAGAGAAAAACCAAAAGAAAATTATGGAACTTGTGACTTCTTTCTACCATCTTGACTTTATTCCCAAATCCTTTAATCACTATTCTGCTCTTTTCTTTAACATGGATATATCTACATCATGTATATCTATATCTAGTTATCTCTAACTTTAACTCTATCTCTATGTATAGCTATAGCTATATCTGTAGCTATAGATATATATAATTTATCCTTATGATATGATACGATATGATATGATATGTTATGATAATAATGCTGGTTGCACTGGTTTTTTTGAATGATTTGCAGACAGAGTCTTTGATTAGAGAGATACCAATATAATGATAATGGTACAAAACATTTTGGAAGGAAATAATTTCATGGGAAAATCTGGGAATATAGAAAGAATATAAGGACTATTAGCAGCAGAGTTGGACTAGATTTGTGACTTCACCTTTAGGATAAGAGTGGTGAAGAAATTTAGAAATAAAAGTTGTTGATAAAATTATATGGATTTTTGAATACCAGACTATGTATATTTAGCATAATTAGTTAGATATATAAACACTTCTTCTGAAAAGTCAAAGGCCAAAGATGGTCTTACATGAAAAGAAGCTATGATTTTTAAGGAGAATGCTAATTACTCATTTCTTATTTGGTTGGAAAATCTTGTGAGATTTTTGAGAAATTTAGTAGTTAAGTAATTTTTCATGTTCTCACAGTTAATATGCATCATACATAGGATTTGGATTCATATTTTGTCACTTAATATTCTACCATATTTCCAGATGACTCTAAGAACCACAATTGAATTTATTCACTTTAAATTTTATTGCTCACATGAAAACCTTAAGTTACTGTAGATAAATAAGAGACAAATATGGCATTTTACAGAGGGTTCTGGCTTTGGTGAAACCTGGGTTTATGTGTTTACCTAAGACATAAACTGTTTCTATGGTCCTGAGCTGGTTACTTAAACTTGAAATGCCACAAGCAAACTTCAAAGTCACGGATCAAATTCACAGTTTTCCTTATTGAAATGGTTCCTAACTGAGAATTTCCCACCTGATAAAATTATAGTTCTGACAGGAAAAAAAGCGAGAAAGGAAGAAGAATGGAGGGCAAGAGAGAGAGATACAGCGATACAGAGATACAGAAAGATACAGAGAGAGACAAAGAAAGACTGACAGAAAGCAGATAAACAGAGACAGAAACAGAGAGAGACTAGTATGAAAGAAGTTTTCTGAATATTCCAAAAAATGGTTTGGATTACATTAAAATGATCACTAAATCTCCCATTTTTCCTTTCATTTCTCCATTTTCTTTTTGACTCCTTTCTTGTCTCTGTTTATTTAAGAATTTTATTTATTGTTCATTTTTTTGAATCTGTGTAAGTGCATGGTAGTGGGGACAATTGTTTTTTATGGTGTTGGATGAAGACATGGAAATTCAGTCATAAGCATAACCAAAACAATTATGAATAATGGCATTGCTAGCCTAGTCATAATATTTTTTGGCTATTATTGTTTTTACGATTTAAAGAATATATATTTTCTACCATTTGCACTGGAAATGAAATTAGATCTAATTTTTATAGATAGTCCACTCTCCCCCATTGTATTTAATAAAAAGAAGTTCCCCAAAGAAATTATTTTTGATATGCATAATTAAATGTCTTGTTAAAATCATTTTTGTGACTTTTCTCTTTTGAAATATCTTCTTCTAATTTATCTCAATTAGGTATCTTTCCATAAGAAACTTTTGTTGCAACCAAGTTTGGGTTATAGACATACCATTTAAAATATTTTTCTTCAAAATAAGAAGTTGTTTACTATGGCATATTTGAACATAAAGTTCTGAACTAAACTTAATTGTTCTTATCTTTTGATTTGAGGAAAATCCTCTCTGGATATCCAAAGATATCATAGCATTTCTTACATGGCAGAGATGCAAAAAGACATTTTTGTTAGATCTTGTTCTAATTTAAACAGTGTTATAAGGAAACTTCAGAAAGAGCCATGATCACTCAAAATCAATCAACCTACCCATTCATGCAGGAAAAAGTTATTAACTGTTTTTCTAACTAAAAAAATAAAGAAAATGTAGTAGTATTTTATTATTTATCCTTTGGCATATCTGAGAGTTCAACAATGCTTATAATATGACCAAAAACCAAACACAAACAAAATAAAACCAAATTATAATCCTTCCATTCTCTCTCATGCTTTAAGACTCTTAACGATATCCTCTTGCAAATTTTTCCCAGAAGAATGATAAAGGCGTTTCCTTAATTTACATCAACAGATATTAACACAGAATAAAATTCATCATTCTCTGTAAGTACTAACTTATTTTTAGTCTCCCCTTTCTCTTTTAAAATAATTTATAGAGCAAAAGTATTTAAAGTATGGGGAAAAAAAGCTTTGCCTTAGCTGTCAAAAACCAATGATTCAAATTCTACTTATCTTTCAATATCTGTGTTATGCTGAACAAGTCACTAAACCACTAGGTAAAAAACTTTATTAATCAATAAAATAAGAAGATTTGATTAAGTGGCCTGGGAGGACTCTTCTATCCCTAAACTTAACATCATTGGAAGCTTTACTTGCAAAATTTCTGTTGCAGTTCCCTGTTGCCCTTTTAGTGACATTTAGTTACAATGTTTTAGAGACTATGGTACTCTATGAATTGCTACTAATTTCTGGTAGTGAAAAAAGGAAATAGAAGCACAGAGAATGAAGAAGTTTCCTGCAACATAATGACTGTAATAATTTTTCACCCTAGAAGTAGCATACAAGATTTTATCTGTTCAGATAATACTTGTTATGTATCAAGTATATGCCTTAAAAGCAAACAAAAAACAAACCACCATTATTGTCACCACATTTATCAATACTGGATTTTATATAGTGCTTTGGAATTTCCAAATTCTTATTTCATTTTGTCCTGGCAAAAATTTTTTCAGCTAAGTTACAGAGACATTATTTTCCTTTTTTATACATAAAAATCCTATGATCAGAGTTACCGGTATTTGCTAAAGACAAGACAATTATCAATACTGATAAAAGATGAACAAGCAATATTCCCTCCACTGATACCCACAGAACTTTAAAAGAATGCTGAGGGCATTTACAATGTTGGATTCAGCATCTATAGAAGATTTATAGAAGGAAAAAGAGAGTAATTACACAAGATAGAATCCGTGGTAAAGACTTTGTAATGAGTCATTGCAGGAAATTCCAACTCTGATAAAATCATGGGTGAATTTACCTATTAATATAGAGCTGTTAATTTGTGGATTTTGTATAAGATTAATTCTGATAATGTGATATACATCTTAAAATTAACTCTGATTATTTTCTATAAATGTATAAATAATGTATCAAATTAGAAAAGTAAAGGGCTTTATTTTGAAGCATAGTATTTATAATTTTCTGTTTAAATCACATCAACCACATTGTCCAAACAATGATTTTCTAAGTTTGAAAGATAGAAAAAATAATACTATCAGATCTTTGCCAGGATCCAATTATTAATTAAACGAAATAGCCATTTGATCAAAGTAGAATTAGGTGTAAATACAGAAATCTACAGATTTATATCAATATCTATCTATCTAGAGAGTTGAGAGAGAATTGCTAAAGGTGCATTTGAGAGGAAGCAGGTAACTGGGGAAGAGGAGATAGTAGTAGGTAGGGATAAAAATGCAAAAGAAAAAAGATCAACAATACATTTATCAATATACAACAGAACATATCTGTTCAAAAGTGGAAATCAACAGCAATTTTGCTAACTTTTGTCTTCAATTAAAGATTTTAGAATTAAACTAGACATAAAAATTGAAAGCTTTAAAAAAATCCTCTAAAATTTTTGATCGGAAACAACAAAATTCATGTTTGTTGATAACTGAAATCTTTGAGAAAAAAACTAATTGGAGAATCTGATTGAAGTATAGAAACTATTCAATAAACTGAAAAATAAGAAAATAACAAATAACTAAGAAACAAAAACATGATTCTAAACAAATTGGAAAATGCTGATCAGTCAAGAACTGTCAAAATTCATTTCACTGGAGAGTTATCTGAGGATTTTCTATGCATGCAATAGAGGTTTAGATAATTTTTTAAAACTAAAATTCCTAGGTAATAGCTGCAATCATTAAGGAAAATTTCATTTAGTTGCAAAATCACCAATTATGAATAAAATGAAAGCAATGCCAATAATAAAACAGAAACAAACATATATAAGCATTTCTATGCATCTATGAATATCTATATCTCAATAAGAGGAAAAGTAATGAGATTATTTGTATAGTGAATTTATTAAGAACAAAATATGTGTTCATATTTTAATCACCTCAACAACTATAATTACTAAAAAAGCAATATGGATTTTCTTTTTATTTGTTTCAACTACCTAGGTTTGATTACTAAGATACCAAAAAGTGTAATTTATTTATATAACTATAGAGTTACTGGCATGTTATTGTTTAGAAAATATCTGAAACCTGATGTTATAGATGGTTTGAATAATGCATCCTCTCTGGGGTGGCTAGGCTGCGCAGTGGGTAGAGCACCAGCCCTGGAGTCAAGAGTACCTGCTGAAATCCAGCCTCAGACTTAATAATTACCTAGCTGTGTGGCCTTGGGCAAGCCACTTAACCCCACTGCCTTGCAACAAAAAAAAAGAAAAAGAAAATAACAAGAATGCATCCTCTCTGGGTCAGTCATCTGTGTTCAAGGTTTCATCCTTCTCCTCTCCAGGTTCAAAAATTGCTAGTTACTCCAGGGATTAACAGATTATCAATGATCCACCTTTACCATGATCTTTCAAAAAGCTTTTCTTACTTTTGAGTAAAGTTTGCATTTACTTTATTCTGATCTAGAACTGGAGGTAAGGAAACATTAAGGAAAGTACCAAGTTGATAATCTTTATTTTAATTTAATTTCCTTTTAAATTTTCAATCATTTGTATGTGCATATTTTCCACAATTTCCCTACAACCTTCCTTCCCACTCCCAATCCCCTCTGTAGAGAATATTCAGGTTAGCATTTTACATATATATTTTGTTAAATAATTTACAAATTAGTAATTGTTGTCAAGAGGAATTAGGATTAAGGGAAAGAGATAATTTTTATAAAGTGCTCAGAGGTTTTGGTAAGGGTGTTTATTCTTTTTGTTTCCTGTGTGTTTTGTTTTTCTTCCTATGGTTGGGAAAAATATAGACCACTACCAGTCTAATGCAGTTGTCCTAGCTCTCTGGACTGTCAAAAGGAGTTGCTTCCATCAAGATTGTTCATCTCATAATGTTGTTGGTGTGTACATTGTTCTCTTGGCTCTACTCCCTTCACTCAACATCAGATTCTATAAGTCATTCCATGCTTCTCTAGAGTCTGACCATTTATGGTTTCTTATAGAACAATAATATTCCATAGTATTCCATAGCTTGTTTAGCCATTCCCCAATTGATTGACATCCCCTCAATTTCCAATTCTTTGCCACTACAAAAAGAGCAGCTATGAATATTTTGGAACATGTAGGACTTTTCGCATTTTATATAATTTTTTTTGGATGTAGTCCTAGAATTGGAATTTCTGGGTCAAAGGATATGAACAATTTTATTGCTCTTTAGGCATAGTTCCATATTGCTCTAGAGGAAGGTTGGATCCATTCACAATTCCACCAACAATGCATCAATGTCCCAATGCCCCTAGATCCTCCCCATCATTGATCATCTTCCCTTTTTCTCATCTGGGCTAATCTAATAGGTGTGAGATGATACCTCATTGTTGTTTTAATTTGCATTTCTTTAAAAATGAATGATTTGGAACATTTTTTCATAGGGTTATATTTAGCTTAATTTCTTCATTTGAAAACTATCTGTTCATATCCTTTGACCATTTATCAATCAATTGACCAATCACGACCTTAAAAATTTGATGCAATTCTCTATATATTTTAGAAATGAGTCCTTTTTCATAAGCCCTGATTGTGAAGATTGTTTCCCAGCTTTCTGCCTTTCTTCTAATTTTGGCAGCATTGATTTCATTAGTGCAAAATATTTTTAATTCAGTACAGTCAAAATCATCCATTTTGAAGTTTATAATGTGCTCTAATTCTTTTTGTCATAATTTATCCCTTTTCCATAGATCAGATAGATTTTTTTGGTCTATTAATTTATCTGTGGTGTTGCTCTTTATGTCTAAATCCCGTACCCATTTTGATTTTATTTTGGTATAGGGTGTGAGATATGGATCCATGCCTAGTTTTTGCCATACTTTTCTATAGTTTTCCCAACAGTTTTTGTCAAATAGTAATTTCTTATCCCCGATGCTTCAATAATCTTTCAAGGAAAAAGATTTTTAAAGACTTCCATAATGAAGATGTGATCAGAGACAGGATACAATGTCATATTTTCTAATAATAAGTATAGCTTAATAAGTAAACCTTACTTAGTTGCTAGGTATCTGAGGTTCAATTTGATGGTTTGGATAGGCTTTCACAGAACAAAATAAAAAATGTCTAAAAGCAAAATACAAATTTCAGAAAACAGAGAAAGAAAGAAAAACAACAAACACTGAATGATTGGAAAGAGTTGAGAGTAAATTTAAAAAATAATAGCTGGTTGATTCTTCTCCTTTGTTATTGAAGATTACCCAAATGATATTACTATGTTTGAGACAAGGTATGTTATGTCCAACTTTGACTGATAAATCCAATTACAAGTTTTGAATGCTCTACCACAGGTTGGATGAACACCTGGGGGTAGCTAACCTAAAGTTACCTATGTTGTGTTTCCTTTGAGCTGCTTCAACTTTGTCTTCATCCTAGAGTACTGTACAGTCATTGATGAGGGCACTCCATGCTGGATGTATTCTAGTGTCTCCCATGCTGTGCAATCAATTCCAAAGTTGTTAAAAGAGACCTTCAGGGTGTCCTTGTATCACTTTTTCTGATCCCCTTATGAGCACTTGCCTTGTGGGAATTCTCCACAGGACAGTCTCTTTGGCAAGTGTACTTCTAGCATTCTGACAATATGACCAGCCTAACATAGTTGCACTCTGTGTAGTAATGTTGGAAGACTAGGCAGTTTAGCTCAAGAAAGGATCTCAGTGTCTGATATCTTCTCCTGCCAGATGATCTTCAGAATCTTCCTAAGACATATAAGGCTTATGAGCAAGACAGTTCATCATTTCTAAGAAAGCAATATTTAATTCCATCAAAAGTATAGGTAAAGCTTAGAGAAATGCAAGGACTCTTTGCTCAGTAAGAAGGCAGATGAAATTCTGTTTTATGTAGTTAGTAACAAACCAAAGTGTTTCAAGATGACTTGAAGGCTCTTTTATGGGCTAAAGATCAATGGTGTATCTCAGATGCTCAGTAATGATGGTTCCACTTTGATCAACAATAGGGATATTATCCTACAGAGATGGAGTGAACACTTCCCAGTGTTCTTAATTGAGTATCATCAATAATTGCAGAAACCAATGACTATTTAACTCAAGTTGAAGTCAATTGGTCCCTAGCTGAAGTTCCAACTGAAGAAGAATGCCATTAGGTTCCTTTCAAGTTTCAAAGCACCTGGTGTTGATTATATTTCAGCTGAGCTCTACAAGGTGGGGGCTCCATTCCTTATCCCAAAGCTGACTGAAATTTTCCAGGTTGTGCAGCATAAACAAGTTATTCTCGAATAATTCAAGGAAGCCTCCATCATCTATCTCTACAAAGATAAAAGGAAAGATTGTCTTGTGACAAACATAGTGGTATTTCTCTTTTAGTCATTGCTGGTATGGTTCTTAGCAGAGTCCTTCTCAATAGATTGATCCCTAACTGGAAGACTGCCACCTCCCTGAGAGCCAGTATGGCTTCAGAAATGGTCAAGGAAGAGCTGATATGTTCTTACTTGCCTGACAACACCAGGATAATGCCAGAAACAGAATAGAGGTCTGTATAAATCATTTATAGTTCTAACCAAGGCCTTTGATACTGTATGTAGTGAGGGTTTTTTGAAATTTATGGCAAAATTTGGATTCCTGAAGAAGTTCATCAATATTGTACATCAATTTCATGACAGAATGCTTGTCCAGCTTCTGGATAGTGGATGATGCTATCAATATTTCCTGGTCACCAATGGAGAGAAACACATATGTGTTGTTACTCCCATTCTTTTTAGCATGATGTTTGTAGCCATTTTTTCAAATGCCTTCACTGAGGATGAACACAACCTTAAGGTCAGCTACCATATTAAAGGCAAAATTCTTGTAAAAGCTAGAAGCCAAGACTAAAGTGGAGGGATTGTTGTTGCATGCTCTTCTTTTTGCATATGATTGTGCACTCAATGCATCCTCTGAAGCTGAGGTGCAACAAAATATGGATCGATTCTCGGCTGTTTGTGCTAATTTTGGTATAACAATTAACACTAAGAAAACAGGTGTTCCATCAGCAAACCATCAATTACAGCAAATGGAAAAGTTTTGAATACTCTGGATAGGTTGGATACTCAAGGACACCTTGGCAGTATCCTTTCCAGAATGGTACACATTGACAATGAGGTTGACACGTGCATTGCCACAGCTAGCTCAGTATTTGGGAGCTCTTAATGAAAAGTGTATGAGAGAGAAGTGATATTAATCTGATTACCAAATTGAAAGTCTACAGAGCTGTTGTGGTCACCTCATTTCTATATGCCTATGAAACCTGGATAATTTGCCAGCACTGTCTTCTTAGGAAGATTCTAAAGATCACCTGGCAGAAGAAGATACCAGACGTTGAGCTCGTTTCCGGAGCTAAACTGTCAAGCATTCCAACATTACTGCACCAACTGCAACTACAATGGACTGGGGATGTTGTTAGAATGCCAGAAGAATGCCTGACAAAAATATTTTATGTAGAACTCATATGGGCAAGCACTCCCAAGGGAGTCAGAAGAAGCAATACCAGAACACCCTGAAGGTCTCTCTTTAGAACATTAGAATTGATTGTACAGCATATGTCACAAGATCACCTAGCAGAAAAAGAGTGGGCAGCTTTCTGCTCATCTGGCAGAATATTTACAAACATCAAGACTGATTTGATGAAAACAATGGATAAATGCAGAATCTGCTAAATGAAAAACAAGAACTCCATAGGGTTACCAGCAGATTAGGAAGGCATAACTGAAGCAGTTCAAATGAAGCATAATAGGCATATGTTTAGAGAAAGCACATCAGGGGTTCATAGTCTATTTGTGCCTGACTTGTGGTAGAGCATTCTGAGTTGATATTGGTCTGATAAGTCACAATCATACAAACTGAATTTGTCTCAAACCTAGAGATGTCATTTTTGTCTTCTTTGAAAGGGAAGGACAGGGGCAGCTAGGTGGTGCAGTGGATAAAGCACCGGCCCTGGAGTCAGGAGTACCTGGGTTCAAATCTGGTCTCAGACACTTAATAATTACCTAGCTGTGTGGCCTTGGGCAAGCCACTTAACCCCATTTGCCTTGCAAAAAAAACCTAAAAAAAGAAAAAAAGAAAGTGAAGGACAAGAATCAACTCACCATAGAGTCTCTAAGTACTCTTAATTACTGGGACACCCTGATGATCTCTCTTAAGAACTTTAGAATTGATTTTAAGGGACTACTCTGCATAGGGTGGCCTCATCATAAAAAGTGCTGAGCTGTATATAAATAAGGCAGAATGAAAGAAGCACGAAGGAAACATGAGAAATATAAGTTTGTACTAAACACTCCAGGTGTTTAGCTGAACTATTTTTACCTGACGTATGGTAGTGAATTATAAGCTAGTCTTGGTCTGATCAGTCACATTTGGATACATTTACCTCAAACACAGTGATGGCATTTTTGTTTGTCTTGATAATGAAGGACAGGAAACAGCCATACCAATATCCTTTAAGTACAGTTCCTTCAGCTTTAATCAACCCTTTAATTCTATTAAGAGAACCACAATTCTCAAGAGTTACTTGTGTTATCTTCTCTTGTAGGGTTCTATGGAATTTAGTGTTCTTTACTAGCATTAGTTTTCTTTTTCCTCCTTTCCATTTACCTTTTTATGCATCACTTGAGTCTTGTATTTTATGACTGAATTAGCTGTACACTTCTGGTCTTTTTATCAGAAATTTTTCAAAGTCCTCTACTTCATTGAAAATCCATCTTTTTTGGACTTCTGGCCAAGGTGGAGGAGAGAAACCAGGCACTGTGACAGGTGCTCTCTTTTTCCCCTCAGAAATAACATGAGCGAAACGTCTTAACAGAAATTCAATCAACAAAACCCAGAAGGAGAAGCTAGGAGAAGAACACCTACCAAGAATGTCTGTCTCAGGGGACAGTGAGTGAAGCAGGAGACAAGAGCAGAGCATCAGCACAGGGACAGCAGCTGGGGGAAGCCAGAGGGCCAGCCTCAGCCATGGAGACTTCAGTGAGTGGCAGGTACCAGATCCAACTTTGGCTGTAGAGTCTTTGGCAGGGCAGGGGAGGGGGGAGAGCTACAGGAGGATGAGTTGGGCCAGGGATCTGAGCTGCATAATTTCAACAGAGCCCTTTTCCCAGAACAAACAATAAACAGCCTCCTCTGCCTGCTCCTCCCTGCCAGAGAAACAGAGTTAACTCTACAGAAATATTTACGCCCTCCTCCAGGGCCCAACCCAATGTTCAAGGCCAATTCAGACCCTGCTGCTGAGGACCTCACTCCTTGAGAAAGCAACCAGCACACCCTTACTGGCTGGCCCTTGGAATTACTAAGCAGATAGAAATAAAACCTCTAGGATCTTCAAAAGCAAACCTCTGAGAGCCAAATCCCTAACACAAAAGGAATTAAAGCCAGAGAAAAGGGGGGGGCCCATGGAAAAATACTTAGAAGGGACAGAGTCTAACCCAGGGACATCTAGCACTGCTGAGGAGAATATGAATTGGTCTCCAGCCCAGAAAAACTTCCTTGAAGAAATAAAGGAGTTTAAAAACCACTTGGAAAAATTGGGAAAAGAAACTCAAGAGAAAATTAACATCATGCAACAAGAAAACAAATCCTTGGAAAATATAACTGGACAAATACAAAATGAGAAAAACTCTCTCAGATCTTCATTTGGCCAAATGCAAAAAGGAAATGATACTCTCAAAACTACATTGGGGCAAATAGAAAAGTCCTTCAAAAATAGAGTGGATCAACTGGAAAAGGAGTTGCAAAGCACAACAGAAGAAAAATCTTCTCTAAAAAAAAAGAATGGAATTGGTGGAAGCTAATAACATCATGAGACAACAAGATTGTGTTAAACAAAAGCAAAAGATTGAAAAAATAGAAAAACATGTAAAATACCTCATCAGCAAAACCACTGACTTCCAGAATAGATCAAAATGGGAGAATCTGAGAATTATTGACCTTCTTGAAAACACTGAAGAGAAAAAAAAAAGCCTGGACTTATATTACAGTGTTTAGTGGTGGAAAATTTCCCTGATATCATGGAATCAGAGGGCAAAATAGCTATTGGAAGAATACATAGATCCCCTCTGGAAAGTGATCCTAAAATGAAAACACCAAAGAATGTTGTGGCCAAATTCCAGGACTATCAGATAAAAGAAAAGATCCTACAAGAAACCAGAAACAAAACAAAATTTAAATACCAAGGAGCCACAGTGAGGATTATGTAGGACCTGGCTACAGCAATACTAAGGGATGGGAGGGCCTGGAATGAGATATTTGGAAGAGCAAGGGAGCTTGGAATGCACCCAAGAATCCACTACCCAGTAAATCTGAGCCTTCTCTTTCCAGGGGAAAAGATGGATATTTAATAAAATGGGAGACTTCCAAGATTTCATGATGAAAAGACCAGAGCTAAATAGAATATTTGGACATCAAACAGGAAGCTCAATAACCACATGAAAAGGTAAAAAAAAGAAACTGATATCCAATAAGGTGAAACTGACTATATACCCATTTGGGTGAAAGAGTCTCATAGCTCTGTAGAATTGTAACTCCATTAGAGAGAATAAACATAGACATAAGTGATGGACACTCATAATATTTCTGTGACTCAGATAGAATGATTTAAAAACAATACCTCCTTAAAAAGGGGGCAGTAAGGAGAAGGGAAGTTGGAAGGAGACTGAATGGGGTAAATCTCATTACATCAAGAAGTACTAAAGATCTATTGTAATTGAGGGGAAGTAGAGAGAAGGTGAGAACCCCCTGAAGTTTCATCTCATCAGACTTGAAGTAAAGTTAACTTAGACACACTTAATCAAGTTAAGAAAGTAATCTTACCTTACAAGCATTAAAAAGGGAAGAGGGGAGGGGGAGAAAAAGGGAAATTAACAGAAGAAAAGGAATAAAGGGAAAAGGGGAAGGGGAAAAAGGGGGTAGATATAAGAGGGCAAACACACTGAAGGCGGTGGTATTCAGAAACAAAACACTGGGGAATATGGATAAAAGGGAAAAAGGGGGTGAAAACAAACAGAAGGCAAATAGCATGGAAGATAATAAAGAGCTAGTACTTATAATTTTGAATGTGAATGGGATGAACTCTCCCTTAAAATGGAAGCTGATAGCAGAGTGGATTAAAAGCCAGAATCCTACAATATGCTTCTTTCAAGAAACTACTTTGAGGTGGGCTAGGTGAGGAAGTGGATAAAGCACTGGCCCTGGAGTCAGGAGTACCTGGGTTCAGATCCAGTCTCAGACACTTAATAATTACCTAGGGTGTGGCCTTGGATAAGCCACCTAAACCCCATTGCCTTGCAAAAAAAAACCCCTAAAAAAAAGAAACTTGTTTGAAGCAGAAGGATACATATAGAGAAAAGGTAAAAGGTTGGAGCAAAGTGTACTTGGTTTGAACTGAAGTGAATAAAGCAGGGGTAGCAATCCTCATCTCAGACAAAGCAACTGCAAAAAACAGATAGCCTTGAAAGAAATATGGAAGGAAAATATATCTTCCTAAAAGGTACCATAGACAATAAAGTAATTTCAATACTAAGTATGTGTGCACCAAATGGGACAGCATCCAAATTCTTAGAGAAGTTGAAAAAGCCACAGGAAGACAAAGACAGCAAAACTCTATAGGGAGACCTCAACCTCCTGATCTCAGATTTAGATAAATCAACTCATAAAATAAACAAGAAGGAAGATAAGGAGGTAAATAGATGGTTAGAAAACCTAGATATAATAGACCTTTGGAGGAAATTGAATGGGGTTAGGAAAGGAATATATACTTATTTTTCCTGTAGTACATGATACTTACACAAAATCTGACCATGTACTAGGACATAAAAACCTAATAATCAATTGCAGAAAGGCAGAAATAGTGTATATATATCTTTATTAGATCATAATGCAATAAAAATCATATTCGATACTGGGCCAGGGAGATATAGACCCAGAACTAATTGGAAACTAAATAACCTCATTTTAAAAGATGAGTGGATCAAGGAACATACTATAAAAAAGTTATTTTATCCTAGATAATGACAATAATGAAACAACATACCAAAACCTATGGGATACACTCAAGGTGACTGTCAGGGCATATATTATATCTTTAAATGATTACATGAATAAATTGGAGAAAGAAGAAATCAATGAACTAAATATGCAACTAAAATTAGAGAAACAGCAAATTAAAAATCCTCAGTTAAATATCAGATGAGAAATTCTAAAAATTAAAGGATAACTTAATAAAATTGAAAGCAAGGAAACTATTGAAATAATAAAGAAAACCAAGAGCTGGTTTTATGAAAAAAAAACAGTATAATTGATAAATCTCTGGTCAATTTAATTAAAAAACAAAAGAAGAAAACCAAATTGCTAGTATCATAAATGAAAAAAGGTGAACTGACAACCAATGAAGAAGAAATTTAAGTAATAATTCAGAATTATTTTGCCTAACTCTATGCCAATAAACTTCACAATCTAAATGAAATGGATGAATTTTGACAAAAATATAAATTGTCCAGATTAAATGAAGAGGAAATTAAAAACCTAAATAACCCTATCTCAGAAAAAGAAATTCAACAAGCTATTTTTGAACTCCCTAAGGAAAAACCTCCAGGGCCAGATGGATTCACAAGTGAATTCTATAAAACATTTAAGGAGCAATTGATTCTAATTCTACATAAACTCTTTGGTAAAATAGGTGAAGATGGAACTCTGCCTAACTCTTTCTATGACACCAATATGGTGCTGATACCTAAACTAGGAAGTGTTAAAACAGAGAAAGAAAATTATAGACCTATCTCCCTGGTGAAAACAGCAGAAATCTTAAAAAAAATTCTTAGCCAAATGATTACAACAAGTTATCACTAGGACAATACATTTTGATCAAGTTGGACTTATCCCAGGAATAAAGGGTTGGTTCAATATTAGGAAAATTGTTATTATAATTAATTATATCAATAATATACCTATAAGAAATAATATGATCATATAAATAGATTTTGGAAAAGCTTTTGACAAAATAGAGCACCCATTCCTAATAAAAACATTGGAGAGTGCAGGAATAAATCGTTTGTTCCTTAGAATAATAGGCAGTATCAATCTGAAACCATCAACAAGCATTATATGCAATGGGAATAAGTTAAAAGCATTCCCATTAAAATCAGGGGTAAAACAAGCATGGCCATTATCACCACTACTATTCAGTATCATAATAGAAATGTTAGCCTCAACAAAAAATGTACATACCCTTTGACCCAGCAATACTGGGTCTCTACCCTGAAGAAATGATGAAAAAGAATAGGGTAAAAGCATCACTTAATACAACAATTTATATATATATATATATATATATATATATATATATATATATGTCATGGAACAATATTATTCTATTAGAAACCAGGAGGAATGGGAATTCACAGAAGCCTGGAAAGAAAGATTTGCATGAACTAATGCTGAGTGAGATGAGTAGAACCAGAAAAACATTGTATACCCTAACAGCAACATAGGGGTGAGGATGAACCCTGATGGACTCGCTCATCCTTTCAGTGCAACAAACATTGCAGAAAATTGCAATGCAGAAAATGTCATATTATTATGTAATTTTACTATCTTATATTTTATTTTTCTTCCTTAAGGATACGACTTCTCTGTCATCACATTCAACTGAGATCAATGTATAACATGGAACTAATGTAAAGACTAACAGAATGGTGCTGTGGAGGTGGGGGAGGGGAACAGGAATGGGAGAAAAATCGTAAAACTCAATATAAATAAAATCTTTCTTAAAAAAAAAGAAAAGAATATCCACCTTTTCCCTTGGCAGAAGATGATGGATTTTTCAGGGTTGTAAATTCATGGTTTTAATCCAGTGCCCTTTGGTCTCTGAAAGATATTCCCTCCCCTCTGATCATTTAATGCTGTAGCTGATAAGCTGATAAGCGCTCGCCTCCGAGCACTCGGCCGAGGGACTCCCGCGGCCTGGCCACGGGAGGAGCCTGGTGGAGAGCGCGGGGTCGTCCTTTGGTGAATGTCCCTGAATCCGCAGAACTTTGTGCAAAAAGTTGCGGCAAGCCTCAGAAAGGGAGTTCGAGAAAAGCCAGGATTCCCTGAAGGAACTGGGGAAAAGACGAAACCATCGGAAGCAGAGCGGTTGTGGTGGGCAGACAAAAGAAAGTTTTCAGAAAAAGGAAAAAAAAACACAAACAAAAAGATTGCACTGAGGCTTGACTGTATGGAACCCAGCGCAGTTCTAAGAGGAAGCTTGCCATGAAGAGGTTTAAGCATTTTGAACTGGGAGGAGTTAAGAAGAGAAAGGGCCAAGTGATCCAGTTCTGCATTTCATTGTTTTCTTCTTGATAGGGAAAAAACCCATCTCATTCCATTCCTTGGTTTTTGTGTTTTTTGTCTTGGAAAGGAAAAGACTTGAGAAAAAAACCAAGTCTGATACTATGTGAAGCTGTTCCCACATAGGAATAGTTTTTGAAGATGTACTTAAATGAGATCTACTTAAATGAGATTTATGTTATAGAGAGAAAATCCAGCTGATCATTGGGGGAGGAGCCTGGAGAACTTGGTTGTTAGGACTATGGCTAACATAGTTGCTGACAGCCTGGATTCCTAGGCAGCTTGAAAGTTCGATAAATTAGGAATATGAATCAATTAAAAAATCACTAATAAAAAATACAGGAAAATTTTATTCCTATTATAGACTTTCAGCAAATTAAAAGTACTTAATTCATCACTTTTAGGGGCTGCCCTGTTTGAAAAATATTAATGATTGAACTGCCTGGTCATTTATTACTCAAACTCATTCATACCCTGTTTTCAAAGTATTAATGAAGTGACTTCCCATTTCTAGGTTGAATTCTCTGTGAACTAATCAATAGTGATTGAAATCCCTGTGAATTGAAAACTGATAAAAATTATGTTTAGGGAGAGGTAGGAATGACAGCTGGGCAAGATGTTGAACAGTAAAGAATGTTTTTCATTTTACATCGTTTGTTTGTGTTTCATAAATCCATATTAGCCTTTAAGCCCTCTCACCGCCTGAATGTTTGTCTGTGTCGCTCTATGTATCTTGGTACAGTGCTCAGCACTGTACCTTTCACAACTAAAGGTGCTTAATAAATGTTGAGTCTTCCTAAAAAAAAATAAAATAAAATAAAGGAGTTTATTTCTTCAGCAAATTTTTCAAAATTTTCCTGCATGGGTCTCATTTCCTTTTTTTCTGTTTTCTTCTTCTCTTTGTTTTTAAAAAATTCTGTTTTTAAACTCTTCTCTCAGATTTGTATTTGAGTCTAATTCATAAACTCCTTTGGGACTTCCCATATATGCAATGCCATTGCTTTCTTTCTCTGCAAAGACATTTTTACTGTCTCTTTGAATAGTAACTTTCAATAGTTTGTACTCTTTTTATTTTTTTGCTCATTTTGAATGCTGAACTCTGCTCCTGGGGTATAGTGAGAATTCTGCTGAACTTTTGGTGCTGGTCCTGGGGACTGATCCCTGGCTTATTGCTTGACAAAATATTTCTTATACAGTTCAGGCATTGTCTAGGCAGAGATTTCTTTCCTTTTGTTCTGCCTATGCAGTGGTTTGTTCTCAAACCAGTGCTGCCTGTTGCCCCAGTGTTCCCAGGATTCAAAATTTTTCTGGGGATGGGGCCCTTCCTGCTAGCCTACTGTCTAGCTGCTGGAACCTGGACTAGAAATCTCCTGCTGGCTTCCATCTTTCTTGCCTATGTGGATTTTATTTCCCTTTTTTCCCCAAAGAGAGAAACTTAAGATCCTCTATGATGTCTTAAGTTGAAAAATTTTTTCAATTTCTTTAGTGGAATCTGTAGCTTTTGATGTCTATGTAGAGGCTTCATTTAATGTTGTGTAGCAGAAAGCTCTGGGAGAACGCTGGTTTCAATCGCCATCTTATCTCCACCCTAGAAGTCTCAATAGGATAATCTATTATACTTGTAAAAGGAAAATTTTTGTTTGAACTTTCACCTTGACTTAGGAGTTAAAACTCAGGACAAAGAGAATTAAAAGTTTGTTAAAAGTACATCAAATTATCAGCATATTTATTGGCTGATTCATTAGCGATCAGCAAGGCATCACAGATGGAACCAGCTTTTATGATTTTTGTAAATAGATAAATACAATTTGAAGTGTATGGGCCATCTTACCCAGTAAATGAAGACTACATGATCTTTTTTTTGTCTTTTTTATTTAATATTTATTCTCATTTTGTACAAATAATTTTTTTACATTAATAAAATATTCTTGTTTAAGAGTAAATGAAGTACCCCTCCCCATAAATATAGATTTGCTTGAGCAATAAAGGGGAGAGAAAAAAATTAAAATTAAAAACAATAATAGTAATAATTGTCTTTTACAGACATAAACAGATAGAGATGACATAGTATTTGATAAATACCAGCTAATACAAAAGCTACACACTAGGTCATTGCCTCCCTAGCAGAGTGTCCTTCAACAAAGCCTGCTTGAACAATGACTGACAGGTATGACAGAACAATAGGTTACTGAGTCAGCATAGCTTCCCAAGATACAAACCTTTAACATTCTATTAATAGATCTTATTCTGGGGTTGCATCATGTTTTTTATCTCTTAATTTATTAGAATGATTGAAAATCAAAGATAATTGTATTCTATATAAGCTATGTAGCAAATTTATACATTGCATAATTGCTGACTGGTAAAAAACTAGTTTTGTTCATGTGGTCCCCCACCTATTTATTTTGTGTCAGGCTAACAATGATTATACAGTTAGATTAAATTCCCTTCTTCTTGATTTTCCTTACTATTTTCTGCTTCTCATTCCTGGCTGCATCTTGGATAAATTAAAAAAAAAACAAATATCATATATTTATTATTCCTTTAGATAGTGGTGTCAAATGCAGATATAAGTGTACATAAAAGTATACTTTCTTCTGTTTACATTTTCCTATTTGTGTAGCAATATAGTTTATTAAAATATAGCTTGTTAAAACTATATCTGTTTAATAGCCTTCTTTATTCCTCATTCTGTCCATTTCGTGTTTCATATCTTATTTTAAAAAAAAATCCATAAAGGATATACCCGGTGTCTTGAAGACTTTTCTTTTGGTTTTTCAAGATATTGTACAATACTTTTATCACATATATTAATCTATAGTTGTATTGCATCCCCAAGCCAAATTCCTTTCTAATGATTTATGGTTTTGATGCTGCATTTCTTTTAACATCTAAATTTTAAACAATCATTTAGAAATGAGTCATAGTATACATAGTTACTTTGCTGCAGATGTAGTTATTGTTGCCTTGTTTCAGTCATATATAACATTTTGTGACACTATTTTGGGATTTTCTTTCCAAAGATGTTGGATATCATTTCCAATCTAGTTCCTTTTATAGATGAGGAAACTGAGGCAAACAAAGTTATTTTACTTGCCGTGGGTCTCACAGCTAGTAAATGTCAAAGACCAGATGTGAATTGAGGAAAATGAGTCTTCCTGTCTTCATGCCCAATACTTCAGTTACTGAACCATCTAGCTGCTCTCTTTTCATGCACACTTTATGTAAGTAAGCTCATTACATAGACATCATTTTGGATTCTGCTACCTAGGAAAATATACAACAATGATTACATTGTAGAGAGAAAAAAAAAAAGAAAGCTTTGTAAACTCTAATGAATATGATGATATGACTCCAAAGGATTGATCATGACTTTCACTATCAATCTCTTGCAAGAGAACTGTAAGATTTAAGAAAGAGACATGATTTTTCACACATAACAAAATTGTGAATTTATTTTGATGGACATATTTATTTTGTATAAGGATATTATTTTTCATCTTTTAAAAATGATTTAATGGGGAACTCAGAAAAATAATAAATACTTGTACAATGAATAAATAAATACATGTTTTAATAAATAAGGGATATTACTTTGGGAAAGAAGGGTATGGGAGAAATTTGGATAGTAGAAAAACAAAATATATTAACATAAATTCATTTTTAAAATAATTTTAGATTTTTTCACAGATAATGGCGATATAATATTCCTAAAAGGTAAAGACATATAATACTGATGAGATTATACTGTTAGGTTTCAGTTTTGTGTGTGCGTGTGTGTGTGTGTGTGTGTGTGTGTGTGTGTGTGTGTGTGTGCGCGCATTTCCTTTCGGACTTTTATCTTTTTTCTCTTCTTAAATCTCCATTAGACTCTGAGATCCTTTTGGGTAAAGACTAACTTTTGCCATTCTCACTGATTACTATAGAGTTGAATCCAGAGAAGGAAGTTAATAAATGCTTATAGGCTTACTGTCTATTTAGATATCAAGCCTTCATCTTTCTATTAGCATGATTTTTTATCCTCCAGAGAGTTGCAGTTTATTTGTGAATAAATATTTGCTACTTTTCTTTTGGTGATATGCATATAATATATTTTAACATTTATGTTTATTCTTCTGAATTATGTATTTTTTGTAGTAGAGTTCATATAGAATACTTGTAGAAAAGTTCTGTGACTCTTTTGGCAAAACTCATCCCTAGCCTTTGGAGAGAGAGCAGAGGGAAAGAAGATTTGTAAGGGAACCATTGATTGCAAAACACAAAACAGCTCACTTTAAGCTTCACTTCCTTTTTCACACAGCTGCCACTTGTTCAGAAGCTCTTTAAAGATATTTTGAGTGATTTGAAGATGGTTTCTTGTTTTTTACAGACTAAAGGGTGAGCACAGCTAGTTCTCAATTTACCCTTTTAAACAGAAATAACAGCTTAAAATTTAATGCACTTGTCTAAAATTTGCCCAGGAAGCAGTAGCACCTGGAAAGGACATGGAGAAATAAGCAGGGGAGAAAAAAGGACCTTTAGCAATTATTAGGGGAAAGAAAAATCTGAGAAATAGGAAAAACTTATTAACATTTACAATGTTGATTATTTTAAAATTAATATTTCTCATCTTTATTGTTGTCTAGTAAATAATTCCAACATTTTACTTAATCTTTTTAAAGGATTACTTCTTATTGATAGTGTGATTATTCTTTAAGCATACTATTACAGAATAAAATTCTCTATTGTTGTTTCCAAATTCCAAATATTCTAACATCTTTATTTTATAATTGGAGAAGACCTATGGATATTCATTTCATTCAGCTGTTGTTTTCTCCTCAAAGGTGATGATTCCTGAAAAAGACTATATACATGTTACTTAGATAATATTTGTAATAGGTTTATAATAGTTTCTGACACACAGTAGTGTTTTAATAAAAGTTTGTCCCTGACCCAGCTAACAATTGTCACTGATCCTTCTCTTTCACCTCTGCCAAATTTTCTATTGCCCTTTAATCTTTAGACTAGGTCATTTTTTTTTTTTTGCCAATTACATAACTTTTCTTTCTCTCTAAATACAGAAATCATTTTTCTAATTTTAGGAATATTGGATTCTCAGTTATATAATACTTCATACAATATACACAACTGAAATATTAGAATTATTATTGTGCTCTCATTAAGACTGATGAAGAAAATGTTTTTGTTGTTCTCCCTCTCCATTTTTATCTGTTGCTTTCCTTTCAATTTTATATTTAAATGTCCTTGTAATGATTTGATTTAATTATAATCATATCTTCTACCAAACTTTCCTAAACCTCATTTTCTTCTATTGTCTTTCACTACTTTATGAGTAATTATTTTTGAAAAATATTCTAATATCTTCAGTATGGTTTTGTGAATGGATTTATATTTGATAGCAATGATTCATGTGGCTTCTTTGCTTCTCTACTTGATTATATAATCAAATCTTTCCTTGGTAAAATATAATCTGTCTGCTTTAGTCTCCTTTTTGTGATTGCTTTATAGCAGGGGTGGGGAACATTTTTCCCACAGACAATATGAGACCCATAAAATCATTTGGTCTGGAGCTATCAAGGCAACTACAGATAGTATTCAAAATACAACAACTCTAAGAAATTTTTACTGTTAGGATGTTAATTTGATAATGTTGTGTGTACCTCAAATGATGTTATAGATATCCAAATGGCCCTTGGCAGGAAAAAGTTTTCCCACCCCTGCTTTATAGTAAGAAGACATCCATGGGAAATAAAAATTGTCTTTATGAGCTATCCTTTTTCATTTTCTATTTTGGCATAGTGCAAATAACTCATTTGAATACATTAGTTTGAAGGCAAAGAATTGGAAATTGAGGGAATGCCCATAAATTGGGGAATAGTTAAACAAGTTATGATATATGAATATTATGGAATAGTGCTGTTCTATAAGAAACAATATATGATTGAATGCTAGAAAAGCATGGAATGAATTACAGGATCTGATGCTGAGTGAAGGGAGAGAAGCAAGAGAACAATGTACACATGAACAACCACACTGTGAGATGATCACCCCTGTTCGATGCAGCTGCTCTCAGCAGTTCAGAGAGGTAGGACAACCAAATTAGAACAGTCATGGACAATGCTATCCCCATCCCCAATCAAACAAAAAACCCTTCAAAATCTGATCAATACTGCATTCACTATATGTTTAACATAAAACTGTATGTATAATATTAATCAAAATGTGCGCCACTGAGGGGAAGGGGGTGGGAAGGGAGGGTAGAAGAAAATGTTGTAACTTAAAAATATACACATACATATGAATGAATGTTGAAAAACTCTCATAACATATATTTGGAAAAGTAAAGTATCAATGAAAATAATATGTTAGTTTGAGAGAGTATAAAATGTTTCTTATCATTATCTTTATCCCTAATTAAAACTTATTTATGTTGATTTTATTTACAAATCTGACTTTTAATTAAATCAGCTGATATTTGTTTTGTTCCAGACACTCTGCTGAACTCTGAGAATACAAAAACAAAAGGGGAAAACTAGCCTCACAGAAGCAATTAATAATTTGAAATACAGGTTCTTCTTTTGATATTTGATATTATCGAAATCTCTTGAAGTAGGTAAGATTATTTTATTTTTTTAAACACCTCAAAACTACAATTCATTAACAAGTGTGATTAAAAGAAGTAAAAACTTTTTAATAAAAAGCTTGTCACTATAGGATTTCGAAACAAAAGTCAAGTAATAGGCATTTGCATTTGAAATTGATATAATGGATTTATACCTAAATTGATGGGGAAAAAATGCCCTATATTTGAGTAGGCACTGTAAAGAAGGAAAGACATACTATTAATTCTATTCAGCACATAAGGAAACAGTACTGAGAGCTCCACCAATTTCCCTTAAATCACACAATAGGCTTTAAAGTAAGACAAAAATAAAATTACTTCCCTCAAGAGGTAATAGATCCCTGTGCATTGGTGAGTTTCAATTAAAAGTGTGATGACAACTTTGGGCATATTGAGGTTCATTTTATTCTACTTTTATATAGCCTAAAAACCTAACTGTAATGTGGGAAATTGATATAGTCAAATATTAATTAGAATATGGATTTGAAAGCAAGTTTAGTGATTTGCAGGCTTATTCTACCTCCCTCTTGCCCCTCCTCACAAACCAAGTAAGTATCTGTAACTTCTCTTCAGTCAGTCCTGGGGATCATAACTTCCTTTTCCTTTCCCCTCCCTAAGCTTCCCCAGTCTCTCTCTAAGACAGAGCTCCAGAAGTATGGTGGGACCATGGAGGAGGACACAAGGTTGAATTTGGCATGAAGGAGGGGACTTCTCCTCAGATCAGGCTGAACTGGACACAACTACAGTTTCATTTAGTTCTCCAAGACTAGAACAGGAGATTTAGAGGACTTTGAGTTCTAGAGTATTAGACTAATATTATGTTCACTTAGCCACTGGAAGCTCTTATCCTTGGCTAAGAACATTGTAGTGTGGATATTTTTCTTGAGAAGCCATTGCCCCAAGCAGTTGTAGCCCTGTGGTTGAAGAATTTACCAAAGTCAAAGAGGAAAGCACAGGATTACTGGATGGTCTCCATATCTGGCACACACAGTTGTTATGTGATGGTCTTCAGGACCTCATCCTCAAACCTATTTTCAGAAAGAATGTTCCTGGTGCTTTCCTCTTAAGGGGTGGAGAGTGACAGAAGGCTTGGTCAGATGACCTTTTATCAGAACTTGATCGAGAGGAACATTCCTGGGATCTTCCATCACTGGATAAGCATGCAGAGGGAAAGTGGGAAGTGATCCTGCACTTTGTGTTGAGTCTCTGAATGAGCTGTGACCTAGGACTTGGTCCAGCTAATCAGGCTAGGGTCATGAAAAGTTATGAACTTGGAAAGACACTTTGCATTATCTCTGCTGGCTTTCAGTTTCTACTGAAAGACATTCCTTCCAAGCTTTAGTATTTTTTGCTGCAGTATTTGCAGGTTGCCCTTAAGGGGGCATAGACCTGGTTGAAATCCTGTCTTTCCTCTTCCACCTCTGCTTCTCACTTCTTAACAAGGATTCTTCTCACTTCTGGACAATGATTACTTTGAGTGCCTTCTCAACATTTTCCAACATCTATGAGAGTTTAGGTTGATGTTCCAATGGAAGAGAAAGTCTCAAGTTTCAACTGCTACTTTCCTGATTGGTCATCAACTAGCCATCAGGTGATAATGGAGTTGGAGGCACTGCTAGTCAGCTGGCTTCATTGTTTTAGAAACCAAAACTGGCTCTATGCCTACAGTGAGCCTGGACTTCAGATTGCACTCATTGATCTCTTCTCTGAGATGCTTTGTTGATTCCCCAATATGATGCTAGCCCTGGTCACTCAATAGAGGTTCAATACACCATTACTAAGGGTTTCATAGCCAAGAAGAACACCCACTTACTGTAAATAACACTGCATCCAGTGATGATAAACAGATCTCTGTGTTTTCGTCCACTATCACAGATCGAAACCAATTCTGGGAATTGGAAAGTGACTGATTCTCCCAGGGCATCCTCTACAAAAAAAAAAAAAAAAAAAAAAATCCTGTTTCAATTGGACTTTGAGCTACCATTGTAGCATAACCTGGATCTGGAGCTAGGAGCTGGATGTGCTGGTCTTTGAGAGCAGGATCAAAGCGCTTATAGTATTGATCCCAGGCAGGCACAATGAAGTCAAGCAATTTTAGAAGGGGTAGGAGCATAACTCCTGAAACTTCATCCAGACTACAGAGAGCTGCCTGGGACTCACACACCCTAAATAATGCTGAGGAAACAATCTGGAGGATGAGGTTTGCCTAGGAAAGGAAAAGAGCAGTTTGAGACAATTATGCAATGGACTGTCTGGACTAGGAGTGCCCAAGACCCCTAGCTACCCAGGGAAAGAATGAGAAGCCTGATTTTCACTGAGCTTAGAATGCCTGGCTCTTGACTTGAGTCACAGGGCATTGAAGTGTCTTTTTGTTTGGTTTATTTATTTTATTTTATTACAATAATCTTTCTATGAAAGTAAACAAAAATCCCCTTGGCCCACAAAGATGAGAAACCTCAAGAAAATTGAGAGAGAGAAAAAAATATGTCCTTCATTCTGTGTTCAGATTCCAAAGGCTCTGTCTCTGGGATGAATTGCTTTCTTTATCATGAGTACAGCAAAGAAGTTGCTTTAATATTACTAGCTGTATTTCCCTCCACTGTATTTCTATCATTCTCATTTATTCTATTCTCTCTCTCCTTTCACCTTATCCCTGTTCAAAAGTGTGTTGTATCTGAGTACCCTCTCCCATGAATTTCCCTCTCTTCTATCACCTATTGCCCCTTGCCTCCCTCCCTCCATCCCCCTTTATCTCATCCCTTTCCTTTCATTTTTCTCTAGGGCAAGATAGATTTCTATGCCTGATTAAGTGTGTATATTACTTCTTCTCTGAGGCATTTCTTTGTTTTGTTTTGTTTTGTTTTGCAAGGCAATGGGATTAAAAGTGTTTTGCCCATGGTCACACAACTAGGTAATTATTAAGTGTCTGAGGCCATATTTGAACTTAGATCCTCCTGACTCCAGGGACAGTGCTCCATCCACTGTGCCACCTAGATGCCCCTCTCTGAGCCATATCTGATGAGAATGAAGGCTCACTTATTGACCACCCCCAACTTCCCCCATTACATTCCATTGGAAAAGCTTTTTCTTGACTGGTGAAATATTTTAGCCCCTTCTTCCTTTCCTTCCTCTTCCTTTAAGTACTTTCCCTTTATCACCCACTGACTCCATCTTTTTACTATATTATACCATTATATTCAGCTCCTTCCTATGCCTTGCCTACATATGCTATCTGTTCTTATAAATTAAAACATTCATATGAGTTATCAGTATCTTTTTTCATGCAGGAATAAAAGCAGGACAATATCATTAATTTCCACATAGTTAGTCCTTCTCATCTGCCCTCTCTCTATGGTTCACCTGAGTCCTATAATTGGAGATCAAACTTTCTGTTCAGCTGTGGTTGTTTCAATAGGAAAGTGTGAAAGTCCACTGTTTCATTGAAAGTCTATCTTTTCTCCACAAAGAGGATGTTCATTTTTGCTGGGTAGCTGATTCTCAGGTGTAAATCAAGATCTTTTGTCTGCCAGAATATCATATTCTAAACCCTATGATTCCATAATGTAGTTCTTAATGTTAAATGCTGACAGATCCTGTGTAATTCTAACTATAGAGCCATGTTAGTTGAAATGTTTGTTTCTGAGACTTCTGGCCAAGATGGCGGAGAGAAGACGGGCACAGTTCTAAAGTCTCCTGATCTTTCCCTATCTATCATATGTAATAAACCTCTTAACAGAAATCCGACCCACAAAACCCAGAAAGAAAAGCCAGGAGAAAGAACATCTACCTCGGGATTTGACTCCTCCAGCAGTACTAGAGGAATTCGGGCAGGTGAGTCTGGGCTCAGAAGGAGAATCAGCCCCAGATCAGCTAGATTAGCAGCTGAATTGGAACCAGGAGTCTGAGGGCCCAAGAGCCAGACAAGCTGGATCAGTGGTGGGGCTAGACAACAGAGGCTTGAGTCAACTAGGGAACAGAGGCACTGGTGTTGGTGCTGTCCCTCTGGATCATGCTGACAGGGAGGGGGGTGGGCATTGGATTTCTGGTTCAGGAGACCTGTGGACACCATCCCTGGGCTTCTCTGGTCTGAGGAATTTAGAGTCCATGCCTCCACTGCTGCTGAGGCCTCTTCCCAGAACAAACATTTGCAGATTAATTCTGCCTCAGGCCCAGGTGTGTGAACAGAAGAAACAGCCCAGCTGACCAGTGACCTCAGGCCAGGGTAAAGAGCACCACTGATTGAAGGCAAAAGAATTCAATAGCTCCAACTCCTCCCTTTAAGCAAAGGCAGAAGGCCTTAATCAAGGTCACAGACACTCCTACTGGCCAGCCAGAGAAATTGTACTCAGTGAGTAAAGCCTTTAGTGATCCCAAGCACCTGTGAACCAGCCCATCCCCAATTCAAGGTCTTAGCAAAATGGAGAAGGGTCAGTGGAAAGGTGTATCCATAGAAGAATTCTTGGAAGGGAAAGACCCTAACTCAGAAAGACCTAGAACCTTTGAGGAGAATACAATCAGGTCTTCAGCACAGAAAGACTTCCTTGAAGAAATAAGGAAGGAGCTTAAAAATCAACTGGAAAATTTGGGAGAGACAATTAATACCTTGCAACAAGAAAACAAATCCTTAGAAGGTACAATTGGACAAATACAAAAGGAGAATAACTCTCTCAGATCATCAATTGGACAACTACAAAATGAAAATATATCTCTCACATCATCAATTGGACAAATATAAAATGAGAATAATTCTCTCAGATCCTCAATTGGGCAAATGCAAAATGAAAATAATTGTCTCAAGCCCTCAGTTGGTCAAATGGAAAACTCTTGTAAAAGTAGAATTGACCAATAGGAAAAGGTGTTGCAAAAGGTTAATGAAGAAAACTCCTCCCCCCAAAAAGAATGGAGTCTGCAGAAACTAATGACTCCATGAGACAGCTAGAGCCAGTTAAACAAAATGAAAAACATAGAAAAAAAAGGAAGAAATATAAAATACCTCATCAATAAAACAACTGACCTCAAGAATAGATTGAGGAGGGGTAACCAGAGAATTATAGGACTTCCTGAAAACATTGAAGAGGAAAAAAAAAGCCTGGACTTAATATTACAGGATCTGGTGATGGAAAACTACCCTGATATCATGGAATTGGAGGGCAAAGTAGTTATTGAATCCCCTCCAGAAAAAGATCCTAACATGAAAACACCAAGGAATGTTGTGGCCAAATTCCAGAACTATCAGATAAAACAGAATATCCTGAAAGCAGCCAGAAAGAAACAATTTAAATATCAAGTAGCTACAGTAAGGATCACGCAGGACTGAGCTGCATCAACATTTAGGGACGGAAGGGTCTGGAAGGGCCTGGAAAGAGATATTTCGTAGAGCAAGGGAGCTTGGAATGCAGCCAAGGATCTGCTTTCCCACAAAGCTGAGCCTTCTCTCCGAGGGAAAAAGATGGACATTTAACAAATGGAAGAATTCCAAAAATTCCTGATGAAAAGGCCAGAGTTAAATAGAAAATTTGGACATCAAATAGGAGGTTCAAGAGGCAAACAAAAAAGGTAAAAAAAGGGGGGGGCAGAAAAAAGGAAAAAAATGCTATACAGTAAGTTGAAACTGGCTATATCCCAGCAGGGGGAAAAAAGATTCTCATGAATCTTGAGAATTGCAACTCTAACAGAGAGAGAATATACCTAGCAAGAAATGGTGGACAATCATGATCTATCCATGAGACTGTTATCTAAAGGGATGTAACTGGATTTAACCCCACTTGGGAGAAAGACTCTAATAACTCTCAAGAATTTTAAGTATATTAGATAGAATATACTTAACTAGAAGAGATAGACACTCAGAATTTTCTATGACTCAGATAGAATGATCTAAAAAACACTACCTCCTTACAAAGGGGGGACAGGAAAGAGACAGAAGCAGGGAGGGGATTGAATAGGGTAAATCTTATTTCACTAAGAGGTACAAAAACCTCTGGTAATAGAGGGCAAGAAGGAATCAGATGAGAAACACCTGAATCTCCTTCTCATCAGACTTGGCTTAAAGTCAACCTACACATACTCAGTTAGCTTATAAAACAACTATTCTTTCAAATATTAAAAGGGTAAAAGGGGAGGGGGATGAAGAAAGGGAAGGGGAATGGGAGTAAAGGTGGAAATAACAAAAGGAAGGGAAGAGAAAAGGGAAAGGGGAAAGAAAGGGGTGGGGGTGTTATAGGAGGGCATACCCACTGAAGGGGGTGGTATTCAGAAAAAATACTGGGGAATATGTATAAGGGGGGCAAAGGGGGAAAAATACAGAGGGAAGATAGCACGGACAGCTATAAAGAATTAGTAATCATAGCCTTGAATGTGAATGGGATGGACTCTCCTTTAAAACATAAGCAAATAGCAGAGTGGATTAAAAACTGGAATCCTACGATATGCTGCTTACAAGAAATTAATTTGAAGCAGAGAGATACATATAGAGTAAAGGTAAAAGGTTGCAGCAAGATATATTTTGCTTCAGCTGAAGTAAAAAAAAAGCAGGGGTAGCAATCCTTATCTCAGACAAAGCAGCAGCAAAAATAGATAGCATTAAAAGAGATAAGGAAGGTAACTTTATCTTCATAATAGGGACCATAGAAAAAAAGTTATTTCAATACTGAATATATATACACCCAGTGGGACAGCATCCAGATTCTTAGAGGAGAAGCTGAAAGAACTACAAGAAGACATAGACTGCAAAACTCTATTAGTGGGAGACCTCAAACTCTCACTCTCAGATCTAGATGAATCGAATCATAAAATAACAAGAAAGAAGTTAAGGAGGTAAATAGATTGCTAGAAAAATTAAATAGGGTAGACTTATAGAGGAAACTGAATGGGGATAGAAAGGAATATACCTTTTTCTCTCTGCAGTACATGGAACTTATACAAAAATTGACCATGTTCTAGGACATAAAAACCTAATGATCAACTGCAGAAAGGCAGAAATAGTGAATACATCTTTCTCAGATCACAATGCAATAAAAGTCATATGCAATACTGGGCTGAGGAGATATAGACCCAGAACAAATTGGAAACTGAATAACCTCATTTTAAAAAAAATGAGTGGACCAAAAAAACAACTTATAGAAAGAATTAACCATTTTATCCTAGATATTGATAATAATGAAACAACAAACCAAAACCTATGGGATTCATTCAAAGTGACTCTCAGGGTTTATATTATCGCTTTAAATGCTTTGATGAATAAATTGGAGAAAGAGGAAATCAATGAACTAAACAGGCAACTAAAAAAATTAGAGAAAGAACAAATCAAAAATCCCCAATTAAATAGAAAGTTAGAAATTCTAAAAATTAAAGGAGAAATTAATAAAATCAAAAGCAAAAAAAGCTGTTGAATTAATAAATAAAACCAAAAGTTGGTATGATGAAAAAACCAATAAAATTCATAAACTTCTGGTCAATTTGATCAAAAAAAAGAAAGAAGAAAACCAAATTGCTAGTATCATAAATGAAAAAGGTGAACTTACCACCAATGAGGAGGAAATTAAAGGAATAATTCAAAATTATTTTACCCAACTTGATGCCAATAAGTTTGATAATCTAAGTGAAATGGATGAATATTTACAAAAATATAAATTGCCCAGGTTAAATGAAGAAGAGATTAAATACCTAAACAACCCTATCTCAGAAAAAGAAATTGATAAGCCAACCACTGAACTCCTAAGAAAAAAATCTCCAGAGCCTGATGGATTCACAAGCAAATTCTACTAAACATTTAAGGAATAATTTGTTCCAATTCTATATAAACTCTTTAAAAAAATAGGGAAAGAGGGAACTCTGCCTAATTCTTTCTCTGAAACCAATATTGTGCTGTTACCTCAATCAGGAAGAGTTAAAACAGAGAAAGAAAATTATAGACCTATTTCCCTGCTGAATGTAGATGCAAAAACCTTAAATAAAATCTTAGCAAAATGATTACAACAAGTTATAACTAGGAAAATACATTATGATCAAGTAGGATTTATTTCAGGAATGTAGGGTTGGTTCAATATTAGGAAAAGTGTTAATATATTCAATTATATCAATAACAAAAACTATCAGAAACCATATGATCATATCAATAGAAGCTGAAAAAGCTTTTGACAAAATACAGCATCCTTTCCTATTAAAAACACTAGAGAGTGTAGGAACAAATGGACTGTTCCTTAAAATAATTAGCAGTATCTATCTGAAACCATCAATAAGCATTCTATTCAATGAGGAGAGGCTAGAGGCATTCCCAATAAGATCAGGGGTTAAACAAGGGTGCCCATTATCACCACTACTATTCAATATTGTATTAGAAATGTTAGCATCAGCAATTAGAGAAGAAAAAGAAATTAAAGGAATTAGAATTGGGAAGGAAGAGACAAAACTCTCACTATTCGAAGATGACATGATGGTCTACCTAGAGAATCCCAAGAAATCATCTAAAAAACTACTGGAAATAATTAGCAATTTTAGCAAAGTTGCAGGTTATAAAATAAACCCCCATAAATCCTCAACTTTCCTATATATGACTAGCAAGAAAAAGCAGGAAGAGTTAGAAAGAGAAATCCCATTCAAAGTAACTTCAGACAATATAAAATATTTGGGAGTCTATTTGCCAAGACAGACTCAGAATCTTTTTGAAAACAAATATAAAACACTTCTCATAGAAATTAAATCAGATTAAATAACTGGGCAAATATCAACTGCTCATGGATAGGTAGAGCTAATATAATAAAAATGACAATTCTACCAAAACTAAACTATCTGTTTAGTCCCCTACCAATCAAAATTCCAAAAAATTACTTTAATGAGCTAGAAAAAATTGTAAGCAAATTCATATGGAGAAATAAAAAGTCAAGAATTGCAGGAGCTTAATGAAAAAAAAATGCAAACGAAGGTGGCTTAGCACTACCAAATCTAAAATTATATTATAAAGCATCAGTCATCAAAACTGTTTGGTATTGGCTAAGAAATAGAGTGGTGGACCAGTGGAATAGACTAGGTGTAAAAGCAGGAGAGGATTATAGTAATCTGCTGTTTGATAAACCCAAAGAGTCAGGCCACCAGGATAAAAACTCCCTCTTTGATAAAAACTGCTGGGATAATTGGAAGTTAGTATGGAAGAACCTTAGATTAGCCCAACACCTCACACCCTTTACCAAGATAAGATCCATATGGTTACAGGACACAGACATAAAAAACAATACTATAAGCAAATTAGAAGATCAAGGACTAGTCTACCTGTCAGATCTATGGAAAGGGGAACAGTTTATGACTAAGGAAGAGTTGGAGAACATCACTAAAAACCAATTAGATGATTTCAATTACATTAAATTAAAAAGTTTTTGCACAGATAAAACCAATGTAATCCAGATCAAAAGAAAAGTAGTAAATTGGGAAACAATCTTTACAACTAATGATTCTGACAAAGGACTCATTTCTAAAATATACAGAGAAATGAGTCATATTTTTAAAACAAAAAGCCATTCCCCAATTGACAAATGGTCAAAGGATATGCAAAGGCAATTTACAGATGAGGAGATCAAAGCAATCCATAGCCATATGAAAAAATGCTCTAAATCATTAATTAATGATTTAGAGAAATGCAAATTAAAGCTTTACTGAGGTACCACCTCACACCTCTCAGATTGGCAAATATGATCAGAAAGGATAATGATCCTTTCTGAATGGTTTATGGGAAATCTGGGACACTATTTCACTGTTGTTGGAGCTATGAACTCATCCAACCCTTCTGGAGAGCTATTTGGAACTAAGTCCAAAGGGCAACAAAAATGTGCATACCCTCTGACCCAACAATACCACTATTGGGGCTATATCCTGATGAATGATGAAAAAGGGCAAAAATATCACTTGTAGAAAAATATTTACAGCAGCCCTGTTTGTGGTGGCAAAGAATTGGACATCAAGTAAATGTCCTTCAATTGGGGAATGGCTTAACAAACTGTGGTATATGTATGTCATGGAACACTATTGTTCTATTAGAAACCAGGAGAGATGGGATTTCAGGGAAGCCTGGAGGGACTTGCATGAACTGATGCTGAGTGAGATGAGCAGAACCAGAAAAACACTGTATTCCCTAACAGCAACATGGGAGTGTTGATCAACCCTGAAGGACTTGCTCATTCCATCAGTGCAACAATCGGGAACAATTTTGGGCTGTCTGCAAAGGAGAGTGCCATCTGTATTCAAATAAGGAGATGTGGAGTTTGAACAAAGTTTAAGGACTGTTCCCTTTAATTTAGGGAAAAAAACAGATATCTTATTGTCTGATCTTGTTACCTCTTAGACTTTTTGTCTCTTCTTTAAGGATATGATTTTACTCTCATCACACCCAATTTGGATCAAGGTACAACATGGAAACAAAGTAAAGACTGACAGATTGCTTTCCATGGGGTGTGGGGGAGGGAAGTAAGATTGGGGGGAAAATTATAAAAGTCAAATAATATCTTTAATAAAAAATAAATTAAAAACAATCAAAAAAAAGAAATGTTTTTTTTTTTCTGGCACCTTTTAGTATTTTCTCTTTGATTTGGGACTTTGGGAATTTGGGTATAGTATTCCTGGAAGTTTTTGCTTTCATATGTTTTTCCAGAGATGATCAGTGAATTCCCTTAATTTCTTTTATATGCTCTGCTTCTAGGATCTCAGGGTAAATTTGCTGTATTTTTTCTTCAAAAATGAAGTCTAGGCTTTTTTGCTGGTCATGACTTTCAGGTTGCTCAATAATTTTTAAATTATCTCTCCTGACACCTCACACCCTATACCAAGATAAGATCAAAATGGATACAGTATTTAGACATAAAAAACAGATCTATGGAAAGGGAAGCAGTTTATGACTACGGAAGAAATGAAGAGCATCACTAAAACAAATTAGATGATTTTGATTACATTAAATTAAAAAGATTTTCCACAGGAAAAAAACACTTTATCCATGATCAAAAGAAATATAGTAAACTGGGAAATAATCTTTACAAATAATGTTTCTGATATGTTTCTGACAAAGGACTCACTTCTAAAATCGACAGAGAAGTGAGTCTTATTTTAAAAAAAAGCCATTCCCCAATTGACAAATGGTCAAAGGATTTGTGCAAAGGCAACTTTTAGATGAGGAGATTAAAGCAATACATAGTCATATGAAAAATTGCTTTAAATTATTCCTTATTAGAGAAATGCAAATTGAAGCTTCTCTGAGGTACCACCTCACACCTCTCAGCCTGGCCAATGTGAACATAAAGGATAATGATCATTGTTGGAAGGGTTGTGAGAAATCTGAGACACCATTACATTGCTGATGAAGTTGTGAACTCATCCTACCTTTCTGGAGAGCAATTTGGAACTATGCAGAAAGGGAAACAAAAATGTGGATTAACTGTGTTCCAGCAATACCACTACTGGGTCTATACCCTGAGTAGATGATGAAAAAGGATAAAAACATCACTTGTATGAAAATTTCCCAGCAGCCTTTTTTGTGGTGGCAAAGAATTGGAAATCAAGAACATGTCCTTCAATTGGGGAATGGCTTAGCAAACTGTGGTATATGTATGTCATGGAACACTATTGTTCTATTAGAGAACAGGAGGGACTGGATTTCCGGGAAGCTTGGAGGGATTTGCATGATCTGATGCTGAGGGAGATGAGCAGAACCAGGAAAAACATTGTATACCCTAACAGCAACATGGGGGTGATGATCAACCTTGATGGTCTTGCTCATTCCATACAATAAGGGACAATTTCACGCTTTCTGGAGAATGTGTCCAGAGAAAGAACTGTGGAATTTGAACAAAGGCCAAGGATTATTACTTTTAATTTAGAAAAATAAACCTGATATCTTCTTGTCTGATCTTGCTATCTCTTATACTTTATGTTTTTTCCTTAAGGATATGATTTCTCTCTCATCACATTCAATTTGGATCAATGTATACCATGGAAACAATGTAAAGACTTGGAAATTGACTTTTTTTTTAGGTTTTTGCAAGGCAAATGGGGTTATGTGGCTTGCCCAAGGCCACACAGCTAGGTAATTATTAAGTGTCTGAGACCAGATTTGAATCCAGGTACTCCTGATTCCAAGGCCAGTGCTTTATCCGGAAATTGACTTCTGTGGAGGGTAGAGGGAGGGAAGTAAGATTAGGGGGGAAAATTGTAAAACTCAAAATAAAGAAAATCTTTTATAAAAAAATCATCTCTCCTGGATCTGTTTTTGAGGACAGTTGTTTTTTTCAATGAGATATTTCCCATTTTCTTCTAATTTAATTTTAGGAATAGTTTTATTTCTTCCTAACTTCTCACCAAGTCATCAGCTTCCTTTAGTTCCTTTATGCATTTGAAGGAGTTATTTTCTTCAGAGAACTTTTTTATTTCCTTTTTCAGCTGATCAATTCTGCTATTCAAGGTATTCTTCTCCTCATTTGTCTTTTGTGTTGCTTTTCAATTTGGCCTAAAATGGTTTTTAATATATTCTTTTATTCAAATTTTTTTTGTATTTCTTTCACCAAGCTGCTGATTTGGCTTTCATGATTTATCTTCATAACTCTCATTTCTCCTTCCAGTTTTTCCCTTACCTACCTTATTTGCTTTTCAAAGTCTTTTTTTAACTCATCCATAGCCTGAGACCATTGTTTATTTATTTATTTATTTATTTATTTTAGTTTTTGCAAGACAATGGGGTTAAGCAGCTTGCCCAAGGCCACACAGCCAGGTATTAAGTGTCTGAGGCTGGATTTGAACTCAGATACTTCTGACTCCAGGCCTGGTGCTCTGTCCACTGTGCCATCTAGCTGCCCCTATTGCCTATTTTTTTGGAGGATTGGGGTACAGATGCTTCAATTTTGTCAACTTCTGACTCTTCCTTGGGACCAAAGTAATTTTCTGTGATCATAGTCTTCTTTTTCCTTTGTTTACTCATTTCCTCCACCAATGATTGATTTACCATACTTCCAAGGCTTTGGTGGATTTTGGGGACCACCCTCAGGAATCTTAATCCTCCAAGGTCTTATGAGAGGCTTTGACTGCTCTCTTGCTTGTGCTTTGGTAAGTGGATGACCACAGGTCCTCCCCCTCTGCCCTGGAGTTGTGGGGAGAAGCCCAGTTCTGCCATGGTAATATGGGATCCCAAACTGCAACCTGGATTTGGATGTGGGCAAACAGCTGAATCCTGCCAGAGGGAGAGCAGAAAGACCTCTAAAGTCTCCCCTGACCCCCTGACTGTCTGTGGACTGCACCCTAAAGGTGCAGGTTCATTTTCCCAATTCCCAATGCAGGTTCTCACAGCAGGATTTCTCTGAGGTCAGCACTTGCTCTCCACTCACTCTGGTGTGGCAGAATTTTCTCACCACTCTTTCAAGCTGATCCTAGTGATGCCTGGGCCATAAGGACTGGAAACAAACTCCTCTGACACAGACTTAGGCACAGGTAGGGATCTAGGCACTCCTCCTGCCTGCACTGCACTGAGGTTTTTCCAGCTCCTGGTCCTGGTGAAACAGACCTTTCCCATGGAACTTCTAAGTTGTCTTGGACTGGGAAATTGCATCACTCAGTCTTTCTGTGTGTTCTGCTACTCTAAATTTTTGCTAGAGTCATAATTTGATGGCTTTTGGAGTTTTTAGGGGTTCAAATTTCCAGGAATTCTTGCCTTCAGGTCATCATCTTTGCTCTGAGTCTCCAAGTGTGTTTTTTTAAATCACTTTTTTTTAAGTCAAAGCTTTTCATACAATAAAGTTGTAGAACTGATGATGGAAAAAAAGTAAGTTCAGTGGTAATATCAACCCTTTTTTTGTCAGATAATGAAATTGAGGGTGACAAAACTGACATTAATAGCCCAAGTACACAAAGGATAATTTCAGAGTACTAGAATTGGAAAACAGATCCTTTGATGCCAAATTGGATGGTTCCAAGTTGTTCTGCAGAATGGTTTTAGTTCACAACTCTACCAACAATGCATTAATATATCATTTTTCTCATATACACTCCAACATTTGTCATTTTCCATTTCTGTCCTATTAGTCAATCTAATAGGCCTGAAGCAGTACCTCAGAAATGTTTTGATTTTCATTTTTCAAAAAAAAGTGAGGTAGAACATTTTTTCATATGACTACACATAAAATTGTGTATTCATCTGAAAACAGATCATACCCTTTGATCATTTATCAATTAAGGAATGGTTCTTATTTTTTTTTTAATTTGACTCAGTTTTCTATGTATTTGAAAAATGAGGTCTTTATCAAGAGAAACTTGCTGGGATGGAGCCAAGATGGTGGAATAAATGTAGGCAACTTCAGAGAGTTCACACCCAAACAACTCTAAATAAATAGTTGATCAAATCTACAGTGACAGAACCCATAAAAAGAATGAATGAAACAATTTTCCAATCTAAGAGAAGATCTGCAGGAAGGGTCAATTACAGCAAGGTTAGAATGGGACCTCAGCATAACCTGGGTGGCTGGGACTGTTACATTCATGGTAGTTTCTAGACCTCTCAGCCCAGGGATTGCCAAAGACAGTTGGAAAGGTCAGGAGTAAAGCTATGCCATACCAGAGTGAGACAGAGCCCCATCCAGCACAGGCCTTAGAAGGGACCAGGAGCAGAGTTGGGGAGCCTCCTGGCAGCAAGCCTTTTGACCAGGAAACATTCACTTGATAGCAGGTTCCAGAGTACTCAGACAATGAATGATGAGAGATTTAGGAGGATTGAAGAGGTCCCTTTGCTTTTCCTGAGGCAAGACTTTTTTCCATACTCACAATCTGGGACCCCAGCCTCTGATCTGGGAGCAGAAATAACCACAATTTTTGACTCAGGAGAGCATGGCTTTCTCTTCATGCTTCCATGGTACAAAAGGAGTGCTTGTGATCATCCACAGTACAGAGCACAGCCCAAGAGAGCCATCATAACTTCTCAAGAAACTGGGAGAAATTGAGAACTTGCAGCTTCCTGGGGTGGGGGTGGGGGGGCAAGAGGGAGGTGGTATCCTTGAACACAGCTGCAAAAGCACTCAAATATTTGGGACAGTGTTTCCTCCATCCTGGAAGCAGAATTCCACCTTAACAAAAAGTTAAAATCAAGTCATAGGCTGGGAAAATGATCAAATAATATCATAAAAGTATCTGACAACCGACAATTACTTTGGTCCCATGGAGGATCAAAATACACACTCTTAAGAAGATAACAAGGGGATTCAAATCTACATTCAAAATTCAGATCTGCATTCAAATCTCTGTGAAAAATATGTATTGGTCTCCAACTATGAAACAGATCAAGAAAGATTTTAAAAATCAAGTAAGGGAGGTAGAGTATAAATTGGATAGAGAAATGAGAGCAATGGTTGAAAATCATGAAAACTGAGTCAGCAATTTGGTGAAATGAGATAGGAAAAACACTGAAGATAGTAACATCTTAATAAACACCTTAAAAAGTAGTCCAAAAGGTCAATGAGAAGAATGCCTTAAAAAGCAAAATTGTCTATATTGAAAAGAAGATGCAAAAACTCCCTGAACAAAATAATTTCTGATAATATAGAATGGATCAATGTTATTGTAAGAAATAAAGAAACAATAAAACTAAAAGAAAATGTGAAATATCTCATTAAACAAACAGCTGACCTAGAAAACAGATCCAGGAAGGATAATTTAAATAATTATTGGACCACATAAAAGCTAGACCAAAAAAAAGCCTAGATGTCATTTTTCTAGAAATTCTCTAAAATTGCCTTGATATCCTAGAAGCAAAGGGCAAAAGAGCAATTGAAACAATCCATCTATCACTTCCTGAAAGAAACCACAAAATGAAAATTGTGAGGATACAGTGGAGTAGGGGGGAGGGGAATTATAGTTGATAGAGAACAGTGAAAATTATAACAGTGAAGACAGGACAGGGGAGAGCCAGTTATAATATTTGAGGAGGGATAGAAGGAACAGAGAGAGAAAATATAATAAATGGGGGTGGGGATAATAGTATGAAGGGGAATGCATCTAAATAGCAACTGTCGGAATAAAATATTGAAACAAAAAAAAAGCAGACACTTGCTTCAAATTTTTTTCATTGTTACTCTTGCTAACTGTATTTCTCCCCATTCTACATACACCCATTTCTTCTTTTCTCTTTCCTTTCATCTTGTCCCTTCTCAATAGAGCTTTGTTTCTGATAGCTCTCTTCCATAATCTCCCCTCACTCTATCACTCCCCTCCCTTTTCTTAATCCATTTCCCATCTTAATTTCCTATATTATAAGATAAATGTCTATAATCAATGGCATGAATATATTATTCTCCTTTTAAGCTAATTCTGATGAGAGAAATTTCACTCATTTCTGTTCCCCTCCCCTCTCATACCTTTTTAGTTTCCACTGGGTAAAGCTTTTCTTGCCATGTTTATATGAAACAATTTACTCCAATTTACTGTCCTCTTTCCCTTTCTCCCAGTAAATTCCTCTCTTACCCCATAATTTTATTTTCATGGATATCATCCCTTCCTATTCAACTATATGTATATATATATATATATATATATATATATATGCATATATATATATATGTATGTATTCCTTTTAACTCATCTAATAATGAGAAAGCTCTTAAGAGTTAAAAGCATCATATTCCCATATAGGAATATAAACATTTTTAATATTATTAAATTATGCTTCTCTTGAATCTTGTATTTGAACATCAAAATTTCTGTTTTAGCCCTGGTCTTTTCATGAGTTAAGTATGAAAATCCCCTGTTGCATTGAGTTTCCATCTTTTTTGCCTTAATGATTATTCTCAGTTTTTCTGGTCTATTGATACTTAATTATAATCAAAATTATTTTTTCCTTTCTTGGAATATCATGCTCCAATCCTTTAATGGAGAATCTTATGTTATCCTGATTGTGGTTCCAAGGTATTTGACTTTTTTTCTGACTGCTTGCAATATTTTCTCTTGGACATGAAAGCTCTAAAATTTAACTACAATATTCTTGGGATTTTTCATTGTGGAATTTCCTTCAGTAGGTGATTCTTTTGATTTCTATTTTATCTTCTTGCACTAGATTGGTAGGGCAGTATTTTTGATAATTTTTTGAAAGATGATATCTAGGCTCCTTTTTGATCATGGCATTAAAGAAGTTCAATAATTTAAATTAATCTTTCCAGGATCTATTTTTCAGGTGAATTGGTTTTTGCAATGAATTGTCCACAATTTTATTTCATTCTTTTGGCTCTTTTAATTGTTTCTAAATTTATGAAAAATTTCATTAAATTCCATATACTCAATCATAACTTTTAAATAATTGTTTTCTTCAGTGAACCTTTTTACCTCCTTTTCTGTTTGGTCAATTTGCCATTTTAAGAGTTTTTTTTTTTTTCCTTCAATGAATATTTGCACTTCTTTTTTCTTTTGTCCAATTCTTTTTTAAGACATCCTTTGTTTCATTGGCTTTTTTAAATCTCTTTTACCATTTTGTTTAGTATGGTTTTTAAGGTAATATTTTCTTAATTATTTTTTGCTTTTTTAACATTTCATTTTTCAGGATTTTCTTCCATCAATCTCATTTTTAAATTCATTTTTTTCTACACTTCTCATAGCTGATTTTCTTTTTTTCTTTTTTCTAATTTATTTTCATCCATTTGTGCTTGTATATTTGCAAGTTACAAAGTTTCTCCCCAGTGTCCCTTCCCATCCCCCTCCCATCAGTTGGGAATGGTCAGGTTAGCATTTTACATAGATATTTTGTTAAATATATTTACAAATTAGTAATTTTAAGCATGAGGAATTAGGATTAAAGGAAAGAGATACATATGAGCTAATTTGTATAAAATGTTCATCAGATTCAAGTGTGTGTATGTGTGATGATTTGTCTTGTTTTTCTTCCTCTAGTTGGGGATAACACAGCCCATAATCTGTAAAACATGATTGTCCTAACTCTCTGGACTGCTGAGAGTGGTTGCTTCCATCAAGGTTGTTTAACTCATAATGTTGATGTATAAATTTTTCTCTTGGCTCTACTCCTTTCCCTAAGTATGAGATCCTGTAAGTCATTCCATGCTTCTCTAGAGTCTGACTATTTATTGTTTCTTATAGAACAATAATTTTCCATAGTATTCATGTACCATAACTTGTTTAGCCATTCGTAACTGAAGGGCATACCCACAGTTTCCAATTCTGTGCCACTACAAAAAAGGCTGCTATGAATACTTTGGAACATGAAGTATTTTTTTCTATTTTTTACAATTATTTCTGGATATAATCCTAGAATTGGAATTGCTGAATCAAAAGGTATGAACAGTTTTATTGCTCTTTGAACATAGTTCCATATTGCTCTTCAGAAATGTTTGATCCCTTCCCAACTTACCAGCAAAGCATCAATGTCCTAATCCACCCACAACCTCTCCAACATTGATCATCTGCCCTTTTTTTCATATGAGCTAATCTAATAGGTGTGATATGATACCTCACTGTTATTTTAATTTGCATTTCTCTAATCGATATTCATTTGGAGTATTTTTCATATGATTATATATAGCTTTAATTTCTTCATTTGTAAACTGTATGTTCATATCCTTTGACCATTTATCAATTGAGGACTGACTTGTGACCTTATAAATTTGATATAATTCTCTATTTTAGAAATGAGACCTTTATCAGAACTCCTGGTTGGGAAGATTGTTTCCCAGCTTTCCACTTTTCTTCTAATTTTGGCAGCAATGATTTTATTAGTGCAAAATTTTTAATATAATATAGTCAAAACCATTCATTTTGCAGTTTATAATGTGCTCTAATTCTTGTTTGGTCATAAATTTATCTCTTTTCCATAGATCAGATAGAATATTTTTTTTGTCTATTAATTTATCTGTGGTATTGCTTTCTAGGTCTAAATCCTGTACCCATTTTGACCTTATTTTGGTATAGCTTGTGAGATGTGGATCTAAGTCTAATTTTTGCCATACTATCTTTCAGTTTTCTGAACAAATTTTTTGTCAAATAGTGAGTTCTTATCCCAGAGAATTACATCTTTAGGTTTGTCAAATAGTAGATTGGAGTTGTTAACTGTGCTTTCTTTTGAACCTATCCAAATCCATTGATTAATTACTCTATTTCTTCGCCAGTACTAGGCACTTTTGATGACTGCCACTTTAGAGAATAGTTTCATATCTGGTAGAGCTAGGTCACCTTCCTTTACATTTTTTTAAATCAGTTTCCTTGCTATTCTTGCCCTTTTGTTATTCCTGATGAATTTTGTTACTATTTTCCCCTGGTATAGTATTTATTTAGTAGTTTGATTGGTATGGAACTGAATAAGTAATTTAATTTAAGAACTGCTATTTTTATTATTAGCTTAACCTATACATGAACATTTGACATTTTTCCAATTATTTAGAACTAATTTATTTGGGTGAGGAGAGCTTTATAATTGTATTTATACAATTTCTAGGTTTCTCTTGGGAGTTAGATTCCCAAGTGTTTAATGTTATCTAGTCATTTTTAATGGAATTTTTCTTTCTATCTCTTGTTCTTGGGCTTTCTTGTTCATATATAGAAATGGTGATGTTTTATGTGTGTTTATCTCATATCTTGCTAATTTGCTGAATTTGTTATCTTTTTTAAAGGAGTTTCTTAGATGATTCTCTTGGCTTCTCTAGGTATACCATCATAGTATCTGCAAAGAGTGAAAGTTTTGCTTCCTCATTGTTTATTCTGATTCCTTTAATTTCTTTTTCTTCTCTTATTGCTACTGCTAGTATTTCTAATATTATATTGAATAGTGATGGTGATAGTGGGCATCCTTGTTTCACCCTTGAATTTATCAGAAATACTCTGAGTTTATTCCCATTCAAAATAATATTTGTTGATGATTTTAGATAGAACATACGTGTGTGTGTGTGTGTGTGTGTGTGTGTGTGTGTGTGTGTGTGTGTGTGTATAATTTTAGGTAAAACTTCTTTTAAGCCTATACATACAAGTGTTTTTATTTTTATAGGAATGGATGTTACATTTTATCAAAGGCTTTTTCAGCAGCTATTGAGATAATCACATGATTTCTGTTGGTTTTATTTTTGATATGTTTAATTATGATGAGTTTTTTCCTAATGTTGAACCATCCCTGCCCGCCTGGTATAAATCCAGCCAGATCATGGTGTATCATTGTGGTAATAACTTGTTGTGGTCTCATTGCTAAAATTTTGTTTAAGGTTTTTGTATCCATATTCTTTAGGGAGATTGCTCTATAATTTTTTCATCTGTTTTCGTATTCCCTGGTTTAGGTATCAGCATCATGTTGGTGTCATAAAGGGAGTTTGGCAGAAATCCTTCCTCTTCTAATTTTAAAAATAGTTTATGTAGAATGGGAATTAATTGTTTCTTAAATGTTTGGTAGAATTCACTCGTAAATCCATCTGTACATGGATACTTTTTCTTAGGGAGTTTAGTGATAGTTTCTTCAATTTCTCTTCTGAAACTGGGTTATTTAAGTAATTTATTTCACTCTTCTGTCAATCTGAGCAGGTCTGATTTTTGTAAAAATTCATCCATTTCACTCAAGTTGTCCACTTTATTGGCATACAATTTGACAAACTAGTTCCTAATTATTTCTTTAATTTCTTCCTCATTGATGGTTAGTTCACCCTTTTCATTTTTTGATACTGGTAATTTGGTTATCTTCTCTTTTTTTGAAAATGAGATTGACCAGAACCTTTTCTATTTTATTGGCTTTTTCATTAAAACAAACTCTTAGATTTATTTATGAGATTAATGGCCTTTTTTTGCTTTCTATTTTACCCTTATTTTCGGTATTTCCAGTTTGGCATTTAATTGGGGATTGTTCATTTGTTCTTTTTCTAGCTTTTTTAGTTGCATGCCCAATTTATTGATCTCCTCTTTCTCTATTTTATTCATATAGGCAGATAGAGATATAAAATTTCCCCTCAAACCTGCCTAGGCTGCATCCCATACATTTTGGTATGATGTCTTATAATTATCTTTTTTTTGAATGTAATTATTGATTCTTTCTATTATTTGCTGTTTCATGCACCTATTATTTAAGATAAAATTATTTATTTTCCAATTGGTTCTTTGTTTATCTTTCTCTGACTTCTTATTCCATGTAATTTTTAATTGCATCAAGATCTTAGAATTGTTTATTTATTATTTCTGCCTTTCTCCATTTGATTTTTATTATATGGTCAGTTTTGGTTAAGGTGTCATGTACTGTCCAAAAAAAAGATATTCTCTTTTGTCCCCATTAAGTTTTCTCCAGAGGTCTATCATATCTAAGCTTTCTAAGATTTCATTCACCTTCTTAACTTCCTTCCTGATTATTTTGCTGTTAGATTATCTGGTTCTGAGAAAGTGAGGTTAAGGTCTCCCATTATTAAAGTTTGCTTTCTATTTCTCCTTGTAATTCACTCAACTTTTCCTCTAGGAATCTGGAAACTATTGAACTAGGTGCATACATGTTTGGTAATGATATAACTTCATTTGCAATGGCAAACATTAAGAAGATGTTGTTTCCTTCCCTATGCCTTTTAAAGAGATGGATTTTTGCTTTTACTTTTTCTGACATTAGAATCATGACCCCAGATTTTTTTACTTCCACTGAGGCATAATATATTTTGTTTCAACCTTTTACCTTTACCCTGTGTGTATCTTTCTTCTTCAAATGTATTTCTTGTAAACAACATATTGTAGGATTCTGGTTTTTAATCCATTCTGATAACTGTTTATGTTTCATGGGACAGTTCATCCCATTCACTTTTACAGTAAAGATGACTAATTTTGTATTTCCCTCTATGCTATCTTTATCCATTTACATTTATCTCTTTCCTTTTATCTTATTCCTCCTCACCAGAATTTTACTACCTTTACCCTTTTATTTTCTTTTTAAAAATTTAAATTTCAGTTTATTTTCACTTATCCCTTCCCTTCTCTTTTAGCAGTTCCTTCTTCCCTTATCTTCCCCTTTGCCAGTGGCCCCTTCCTTGTAGATTGTTAGATTTTTATTTTTTTTGACATTTTAACATTTTATTTTATTTTATTATTTTAGGTTTTTGCAAGGCAATGTGGTTAAGTGGCTTGCCCAAGGCCACATGGCTAGGTAATTATTAAGTGTCCGATACCGGATTTGAACCCAGGTACTCCTGACTCCAGGGCCTGTGCTTTATCCACTGTGCCATCTAGCCACCCCCATTTTATTTGTTTCAAAATTATATGCAATAGTTATATGTAGCCATCTTTTTTTGTAAGACTCTGAATTCTACAATTTTCCCCCTCCTCCCTTCCTGCCCCCACCCCCACAGAAGGCTGTCTGACAGTTTCTACATTGCCATACATTGATGTAAGTTGAATGTTATAAGAGTATTCAAGAATAAACATAGCCCTCCACCACGAAGATGAGAAACTTCAAGAACAGAGAGAGAAAAAAAAAATTGTACTTCGGTCTATGTTCAGATTTCAATGGTTCTGTCTCTGGGGTGGGTTGCTTTCTTTATCATAAGTCTACCAGAGAATTTGCTTCAATATTTTTGCTATTGCTAGCTGTACTTCCATTCTATTTCTCTCCACTCTCATTTATTCTAGTCTCTCTCTCCTTTCATCCTGGCCCTGTCTAAAAGTGTGTTGAATCTGAGTATCCTCTCCCTTGATCTTCCCTCTCTTCTATCACCTATTCCTTCCCTTCCCTTCCCCCATTTCCCCTCATCCTGTCCCTTTCCTCCCATCCTTCTCCAGGGCAAGATAGATTTCCTCACCCTATTAAATGTGTAGGTCATTTCTTCCCTGAGCCATTTCCAATGAGAATGAAGGATTACTCATTCCCCCTTGCCTTCCCCGCTCCACTCCATTGAAAAAACATTTTCTTGACTCTTAATGTGAAATCTCTCAGCTTCTTCTTCATCTCCCCCCCCCAGTATTTCCCCCCATCACCCATTGACTCCATCCCTTTACCACATCATACCATTATATTCTGCCCCTTCCTATGTCCTGTCTATGTATGCTCCTTCTAACAGCTCTTATAAATGAGAAAGTTCATATGAGTTATCAATATCTTCTTCCCATGCAGGAATACAAACAGTTCAACATCATTAAGTTCCTCATAGCTAGTCCATCTCTTCCACTCCCTCTATGGCTCACCAGAGTCCTGTACTGGGAGATCAAACTTTCTGTTCATCTCTGGCCATCTCAATAGGAAAGTTTGAAAGTCCCTTGTTTCATTGAAAGTCCATTTTTTCCCCCTGAAAGCGGATGTTCAGTTTTGCTGGGTAGTTGATTCTCGGTTGTAAACCAAAATCTTCCAGAATATCATATTCCAATTCCTATGAGCCCTTAATGTAGATGCTGCCAGATGCTATGTAATCCTGGCTATGGAGCCTCGGTAGATAAATTGTTTCTGGCAGCCTTTAGAATTTTCTCTTTGTTTTGGGAGTTTGGGAATTTGGCTATAATATTCATGGAAGTTTTTCTTTGGGGGTCTCTTTCAGGGGGTGACTTCTTTTGATTTCTATTTTACCCTCAGCTTCTCGGATCTTAGGGCAATTTTGCTGTATTATTTCTTGAAAAATGAAGTCTAGGCTCTTCTCCTGGTTGTGGCTTTCAGATAGCCCAATAATTTTTACATTATTTCTTCTGGATCTATTTTCAAGGTCAGTTGTTTTTTCCAATGAGATATTTCACATTTTCTTCTAATTTCTGGCTTTTTTTGGCAGAGTCTTATTTATTCCTGCTTTCTTGCAAAGTCATCAACTTCCTTTAGTTCCATTTTTCATTTGAAGGGGGCTATTTTATTCAGAGAGCTTTTTAATCTCCTTTTCCCGGTAGCCAATTCTGCTTTTTAGGACATTCTTCTCCTCCAACTTTGCCTTTTGTTTTGCTTTTTCTATTAGGTCCAAACTGATTTTTAACATATTATTTTCTTCAGTATTTTTTTGTATATCTTTCACCAAGCTTTTGATTTGGTTTTCATGATTTTTCTGCATCACTCTCATTCCCCCCCCCCCAATTTTTCCTCCACCTTCCTTAATTGCTTTTCAGAGTATTTTTTGAGCTCATCCATAGTCTGATCCCATTTTCTATTTCTCTTGGAGGTTTTAGATATGGAAGTTTAGATTCAATCATCATCTGAGTATGTGTTTTGATCTTTTGTGGGACTAAAGTAATTCTTTATGGTCAGATTCTTGTTTTTCTGTTGTTTACTCATTTTCTCAGCCCAAGACTAATTTGCAGCACTTCCAAGGCTTTGGGTTTTTTTTGGGGGGGAACCCCCCACTGAGAACTTTATTCCTCCAAGGTCTTATGCTTTTTAGCCTGTGCTTTGATATGTAGATGGCCCAGTACTACCTCCTGTCCTGGGGCTATAAGCAGGGATCCAGCCATCTTAGTATGGAAGCCCAAAGGGCAATATCTGAGTATAGGTCAAGAATAGAGTCCTACCCCAGGGAGAGTACTGAAATCTCTGCAGACTTCCCTTACCCTGGGGGTGCAGGCTGCTTTCTCCTGTTTCTCCCTGCTGATTCTGCAGCAGTGCTCCTCACTCCACACTCACCCAGGCACAGCAGAGTTCTCTCACTGCCCCTTCAAGCTGTTGCTGGTGATCTCTGGGCTGTGCTGGACTGGGTTGGGCTGTACTGGGCTGCACCTTGGCTTTTTTTCCAACCCCTGGTCCTGGTGAAGCACACCTTTCCTGTTGAACTTCTAAGTTATCTTGAACTGGGAAAACATATCACTAAATTTTGGCTAGAGCCAATCTTTTGTTTGTTTTTTGGGGTCTTGGGAGGTCAGAGTTCCAGGAATATGTTGCCTTCATACCACCATCCTGTATCCACCCCCTGATTGTTAGATTTTAACCCAAGTGAGAATGTATCTTATTTCCTCACTGGGGGAAATCTATTGAATAGAATTTATAAAACATTTAGATTCTCCCTTTTTTTCTCTATAAAATTATAAATCTTTGAGCCTCTTCCCTTGATTTGCTTGATAAGCTCCTATTGTTATCAAGTTATCAACACATATTGCTTACTTGATTCTTTGATAAGCATCATTGATTCAAATTGCATCAAATTATAATTATAATAATTTTCCCCTTATCTCCTTTTGAAGTATCTTTCAAGTACACACACTTCTCTTCACAAGCCAAAATATACTCCAAAGCCATATCATTTCTTGAACTATGTGTGCCCCTCCCTCTGGCCTATTTTCTTTTCTACTTTACCAAGCCCCTCCCCACTCAGGGTACTTAACCCTTGTTAAATGAAACAAGGCCCTTTGTCTCTCTCACTTTACCCTCTTTCCCCACCAGGGGTACTTAACCCCTTATTAAGTGAAGCATCCTGACCTAATTAACTGAAAGTATGTTGAAGATCTCTAAGTACTAGGAGATTCTGCAGTTCTCACTGAGAACTTTACAAAAGATTATAAAGTAATATAAATTTTTTCTCAGGTACTTGCAGCTTATCATGTCCTCATTAGACAAGGTGCTTAGCATTATGTGATTAAAATAAGGTAAAATTGATAATTCTGCTTTTTTCAGGGTTTTTATCTCAAACAAAGTGATATGATCTTGGACCTCTTCAATTGATGGACAAGACCCAATTAAACCTTTATCCCTTAGGTTCATTCACTTCTAATTCTCCTTAGAGAAGTAAAGTTCTAATGAGTTAATGTTATTTTATCCTCTCTTTTAGGGACCAACATTTGTTTAAAACAATTTTCTTTTTTCAGTCCCCTTTTTCATTTACCATTTTTATGTAACTCTTCAGTCATGTATTTGGATGTAACTCTTCAGTCATGTATTTGGCAATTGAATTCTCTGTTCAGTTCTGCTGTTTGGGTCAGGAAATTCTGCAAGTCCTGTGTTTCATTGAACATCCACCTTTTTCCTTGACAGTATATGCTGAATTTTTCAGTGTAGTACATTCTGGATTCTAATCCCAATTCCTTAGCTCTACAAAATATATTATTCTAGTCCTACTGATCCTTCAGTGTTGAGGCTGATAGGTCCTGATTGCATTCCCTCTGTATATGAATTGTTTCCTTTTTGCTGTTTGCAATATTCTCTCTCTTATTTGATGGTTCTGAAATGTGACTATTACATCCCTTGGAGTTTTTATACTGAGGTCTCTTTCTGGAGGGGTTCTGTGGATTCTTTGAATTGTTATATTGTTTTTTTGTGTTTTTTTTTTGTTCTAGTAGATTGGGGCAGTTTTCCCTTTTGATTTCCTGCATGATATTTTCCAGGTTCTTCTTTTCCCTATAAAACCATTTCAGGGTTAATATTCCTAGTGAAATCCTCTCAGGGTTAAGAATCATTAAAACAGGGGGTGGCTAGGTGGCACAGTGGATAGAGCACTGGCCCTGGAGTCAGGAGTACCTGAGTTCAAATCTGGCATGAGACACTTAATAATTACCTAGCTGTGTGGCCTTGGGCAAGCCACTTAACCCCATTGCCTTGAAAAAACCTAAAAAAAAAGAATCATTAAGACAAAGAAAGACTATTATTCTTAGACTATAAGAAGAAAGAGGGAGAGAGACTTTGCATCCCAAGTCAGGCACCTTCCCCTTAGGGGGGTTGAAACAGTAGACTACTTCTAGAGAGACTTTGCATTTTTCAGTTTTTTATGATAAAGCTATCTTTACTGGGAGAACATTAGACAGTCCTCAGGGGAAAACCTTTGGAATGAGCTCATAAACCTCCTCTTGTTTAATGATAAGTGCTAAAATAAGTAGATAGCAGATTTTCTTAGAAGACCTTGCATACTCAGATATTAGTTCATTTAGATAGACAACAAAGGGTCATTAGAAATCTTCTTCTGATATCCTCACCATATGGATAGTGATGTAATAGTCTATGAAAACATTTTGTTCTTCTCTTTATTGCCAGGTAGATTTCTTCTTGCAAAGACTGTAACTCTGAAAACCTTAACCAATCAGGTTGAATGAGAAGGGACTAAAGGGGGAGGGGGAATCACATTAGGCCATACAATCTTGCTTAACTGTCAATTCAGGGCAGCTCCTTGATCTTTACCATCTTTGTGAGACTTGGAGTGCACCCTTTTCTCAAGAAAAGTCAAAATAAACAGTTTTTTCCTCAGTGGAGTTTCTATAAATTTTTTAAGTGGATGTTTTCCCCACACATTCTGTTGATCCAGTCTTTCTAGTAGTTGTGGTTCTGTTTTCCAGGTCATTTGTTTTCCCTAGAAGGTACTTTACATTTTCTTCAATTTTTTCAGCCATTTTATTTTTTTGGATGGAATCTTGTAGTCTTATAGATTCATTGGCTTCTAGCTGTTCAATTCTAGTTTTTAGGATTTTATTTTCCTCAATTACCTTTTGTGTTTCCTTTTTAAAGGTGTTGAATTCTCTGGTATCTTTTCAACAATTTTCTTGCATGACTTTCATTTCTTTTTCCATTTTTTTTCCTTCTCCTCTTTGGTTTTTAAATTAATTTCTAAGCTATTTGATGAACTTTTGTATTTGAGTTCAATTTATCGATTGTTTTTGATACTTCTGTGAGGATATTTCACAGCTTACTTCTTTAGACATGGCATGGCTGTCATCTTTATCTGTGAAGTATATTTCTATAGTGAGCACTATTTTAGCTTTTCTTGCTCTTCTTTGTTGTTGTAGTTCTGCTTCTGAGGTATATGTAGTATAGATCCAAGCTTTTATTTTGCTGGGTTGGGGTCTGATCCCTGTCTTGTTGCTGGCCAAGATGCTGCCTATGCAGTCCAAGCCTTGCCTTTGCAGAGCTTTTTTTCACCCACCTTTATGTCCAGGTTCTCACTGAACAGAGGATTGTTCCTAAACCAGTCCTGTCCTTTTCCTTGATGTGTCTTGGTTCAGACATTGGGGATGGGATCCTCCCTGCTGGTGTGCTATCCAGCTGCCAGGACCTCTGTTATTATTAAACTGTTGGGACCTGGATTGCATTGTGGCTAAAAGTCCCTTGGTGGCTTTCCCTGCTCTCCTGCCTCCTGGACTTTTTTTCACCTTTTCCCCCAAAGAGACAGACCTTCACTAAAGATCCTCCATGATGTCTGCAGTTGAAAACTTCTTTGAATATTCTCTTTTTCTTGGTGGGATCTGTAGTGCCAGTGTCAGAGTAGAGGCTTTATGTATCTTTGATGGCAAAAGGATCCAGGAGTTTCTTAGCTTGGTGCCACCACTTTGACTCCACCCCAGAAATCCCCTTACTTGATTTTCAGAATCTTTTTTGAGTTCTTCCATGGTCTGAAACCAATTCATATTTTTCTTCAAGGTTTTAGATGTAGTATATGTAACGTTTTTCTTCTTATAAATATACATTTTGATCTTCATTATTGCAATAATAATTCTTTATACTCATATTTATTTTCAGTTTTTGCTCATTTTCCCAGTCTTTTACTTGCCTCTTAATTCTGTTAAAGAAGAGCTCAGATTCCAGGGTCCTGATTCATATCAGGCCACTGAATTTAGAAGACTCTGGAGGAGAAAGTGAGATTGTAACTAAGCAGAGAACCCCCCACATTCAAATCCAATTCAAGTTCTTGTTGTGGCCTCACCTCTCTGATGTCATGGTCTTCTTCAAAAATGAAGGACAAACATTATGTGAAGGGAATATTCTCCAAAGTTTCAGATGGTTTTGTGTAACTGTTCAGAGATACTTCTAGGGACATATAAATTTTCAGTTCTTTCAGTGTGGTATGGTCTAAAGAGCTTTTAGGACTCTTCATATCTTTACACTGGTCTTAGTTACCGCAAGCACTCTTTTTCTGCTGTGGAATTGTAAGCAGCTCTTCTAAAGCTCTAAGCTTTGGGCTTCTAGTGATCTTCCTCATCTTGAAACTACATTCAAGACTATGACCTTAATCTTAGGGTGTGGAAAGCAAAAGAGTCCTGCTTCAGTGCTAACAACAAGACCCCTGTAACCTCCTTCTATCTATTTAACAGGTGTCAACATCTGACCATAAAAAATTCTTTGGGTTGAGAGATCTGGAAGCAGCTAGTGTTGTTGTAGTTGCATTGACTTTGTCAGCCTGCTTCTGATTCCTTTTGTCTTCATCTGGGTTGTTACAGACTGCACTGGCTAGAGTTTCTTTCCCTTATATTGTTGCAACAGACCTTTTCTGATGACCTCTAGAATTTGTTTTGGTATGGAAAGTTGTTGCACTCTGTCTTTTTGTGAGTTCTATCCTTCTAAATTTTGTTTAGAGTTATTATTTAAAGGTACTTGGAGGAGTTGGTAGACTCAGGCAAATTTCTGCCTTTCCTTCATCATATTGACTCTGCCTGTGAATAGATAATTTTAAAGAACTTTGTTACTTGCTGCCTAAAAAATATGTCAGACTTAAACTTAATATATAAAATTATTACCTACTTTTTTGGATGTTGTTTGTTCTTATGGAATGGAAACAGCATTTTAAAAGGGGTAAAATTTCCAAACTTTATGGGGGTATTTACCATAACTTATAAGGCACAAAGTCCTGAATACGGAGGTGACACTCTTCCAGACCTAATCAAATTCCTGTAAATACATTTCTATCCCTAAGAATGTAACTTGCTGAATTGAGCTGCACTCCCCTGAAGAAGTTATGTTAAGTGCTTATCAGATTCCTTTTCCTGTTTTATATAATAAGTATAAATATATATTATATATATATATTCTACATTCTGATTTATATAATTATATATACATGTATGCTTGTGTGTAAATATATGTGCTTCTCCAAAATTCTATTCTAAGTCTGGTTTCTAACTCAGCCCTATGCATTATTGCATGCATAAAAAACTAATAATCATGAATGTTAATCAAAATCTATTTTTAAGAAAAATCTCTGAATGTAATCATATTAGCCTAATTCTGTTCAATTTACTCAAGAACAAATTCTTTAAGGTTGTCATTAACCATGACAAAAGAAAATATGGAAATGAATTTGAAAGGTGAATTTTTTTTATTGACATTTTATGAGGGAAAAAATTCTTCTAGAAGAATAGTTTTCTCTAATGTTATAGATATTAGGAGCTGAATTCAGGAGGGGAAAGAAGATCAAGATTTATGGTAATCAATACTTATTTAAATTAATATTAAATCAATTTGCTTATTAAACTTATTAAATCAATATTTATTTAAATTAGCAAAAACATCATATTTATTTTACATACTGTTTTTCAAGAATTGGAATTATTTATGGGAAAGAGACTTCTGGGGAAGAGTCAAAATGGAGGCAAAGTTAACATACATCCAAAGCTTTTCCCTACAAAAGATCAATGAAGCCTCTGCATGGATATAAAAGCTACAGATCCCACCAAGAAAAAGAGAAGAAGATCCAAAAATCGTTTTCTATGGTAGATATTGGGGAGGATCTTCAGTTAAGGCCTATCTCCTTGAAGAGAAAAGGGGAAGTAAAGCAAAGTGAGGCCTGAGAGAGGGAAAGAAAGAGATAAGCTTTAAGGCACAGTGCAGTCTAGGTACTGACAATTTGGCAGCAGACTAGATTCTAGCAACTAGATGACAAGACAGCAGAGAGTGTCCCAACCCCAAACAAATTCTGAAACCTGAGAACAAAACTAGGGCAAAGGCAGGACTGGGTTGGGAACAAACCACCACATAGGCAGAACCAGGACACAAAGAAGGGGGGAAAAAAACCTCTGAAAAGTCAAGGCCTAGACTGCACAGGCAGCTTCTTGGCCAATGACAATCCAGGGATCATACTACAGGCCCAACATAAAAAGCTTGGATCTATATTTCCTTTACCTCAGCAGCAGAGCCAGAACAACAAAGAAGAGCCAAAAAGCTAAAAGAGTGTTCACTATAGAACAATACTTTGCAGATTAAGATGATGACATTGCCATGTCTGAAGAAGAAATCAGTGAAAAATTATCCATAGAGGAAATTTCAAAAGGGTCTATGAATGAACTCAAATCCAAAAGCTCATAGAAGAGCTTATAAAAGAATTTAAGAGCGAAAGAAGAGAGGAGGAAGGAAAAATGGAAAAAAGAAATAAGAATCATGCAGGAAAATTATGAAAAATTAACCAAAAAAATCAACCCCATTAAAAGTAAAAATAACCAACTGGAAAAGAAAACACAAAAGTTAATTGAGGAAAATAAAACACTGAATATTATAATTCAGCAAATACAAACCAACAAATCTATGGATATACAATATTCTATCAAACACAAGAAAAAGCTTGATAAAATTGAAGAAAATTTACTTTTTAGGGAAACCAAATGACCTAGAAAATAGATCCAGGAGGGATTATTTATGAATTATTTTCTAAAAAGGCACCATAGGTAATGAAACTATATCATTATTGAATGTACATGCACCTAATGGTACAAATCCTAAATTTCTAGAGGCAAAATTGAGTGAATTGCAAAGAGACATAGACAGCAAAATTTTAATAGTAGGGAACCACAACCTCCTTCTCTCAGAACAGGATAATAAACAATGAGTTGATAAAACAACAAATTATAGAAATAATTAATAACTGTATCCAAGAAAATGATAATAATGAGACATCTTACACATTTTAATGGTATGAAGTCAAGGCAGTTTTGAGGAGAAGCTTTATATCTCTAAATACTTCTAAAGATAAAACAGAGAAAGAGGAGATTAAATGAATTAGGTACACAACTGAAAAACCTAGGAGAAATAGCAAATTAAAGTTACCCAATTAAACACCAAAAGAGAAATTCTGAAAACAAAGGGAAAGAATAATAAAATTGAAAATAAGAAAGCCATTGAACTACTAAATAAAACTAAGAATTAATTTTATGAAACAGCTAATAAAATAGATCAACTTTTAGTTAGCCAGATTAAAAAAAGATAAAAAATAATTGACAGTATCAAAAAAAAAGTTGGAACTAACCACCAATGAGGAGGAAATTAAAGACATAATCCAGAGCTACTTTGCCAAACTGTATGGTAATAAATTTGATCCCCTTAATGAAATAGATGAATATTTACAAACATACAAACTGCCCATATTAACAGAAGAGGAAATAACATGCATAAATAACCCTATATCAAAAAAAGTAGTTGAGGAACCCATCAATAAACTTCCTAAGATAAAATATTCAGGTCCAGAAAGAATTGCAAGTTAATTCTATCAAATATTTAAGGAACAATTAATTCCTATTCTACATAAACTACTTATAAAAATAAGAGAGATTCTACCAAATTCCTTTTATGACACCAAAATTGTTGTGATCCCTAAACCAAATTATAGATTAAACTCCATGATGAGTATTGAGGCAAAAATCACAAATAAAATTTTAGCAACAAGACTAAAGTAAGTTATTACTAGTGTAATATACCATGATCAGGTAAGCAAGAATGACTCAATATTAAGAAAATGCACTACTTAATTGGACACAACAATAGCAAAACCAACATAAATCATATGAATATCTCAATAGATGCTGAAAATGTTTTGATAAAATACAACATCTATTCCTAATTAAAACATTAGAATGAAAATTGAGGGGATGCCCATCAATTGGAGAATGACTACATAAGTTATGGTACATGAATACTATGAAAGACTATTGTTCTATAAGAAAGCATAAGTAGTCAAGCTTTAGAGAAGCATGGAATGACTTACAGGATCTAATGCTTCCTGAAGGGAGTAGAATCAACAGCAGAATGCATGCATCAACAACATTGTGAAATGAACAACCTTGAAGGAAGCAGTTCCTTTCAACAGTCCAGAGAACTAGGACAATTGTATTAGACTGGCTATGGACCATAATATCTCTATCTAGAGGAAGAAAACAAAACAAAACATGCGCATGCACATACACAAACACACACACACACACACACACACACAAACACACACACACACACCCTTCATAATTTGGTGATTACTTTGTAAAAACTATCTTTTGTGTATCTCTTTCCATTAAACATAATTCCTCATACTGAAAATTACCAATCTGTAAGGATGTTTCTCAAAGTGTATATGTACAATACTAACCTGACTGCTCAATATTAAGCACAGGGTGGTGGGAAAGGTGGTTGCAAGGAAATTTAAGCATACTTATGCATATGGATGATAATAAATACATTTTTAAGCAACAAAGAAAATTTAGTAATGAATGGAATATTGTATAAAATAAGAAATAATATCTATCCAAAACCATCAACAAATATTATCTGTAATAAGAATAAACTCAGAACATTTCCAATAAAATCAGGGTGAAAAAAGGATGTCCATTATCACCATTAATATTCAATATAATTTTAAAAATATCAACTCTAGCAATAAAGAAAGAAAAATAAATTAAAGAATTAGAATTGGCAATGAGAAGGAAAAACTTTCACTCTTTGCAGATGATATGATGGTATACTTAAAGAACCTCAGAATATCACCTAAAAAACTCCTTGAAACAAGTAAAAAATTCAGCAAAGTTGTAAGTCATAAAACAAACCTACATAAATCATCAGCATTTTTCTCTATATGGACAAAATGACCAAGAGCAAGAGATAGAAAGAGAAACGTCATTTAAATAACCATAGACAACATTAAATACTTGGGGATCTACCTTCCATGACAAACTCACAAAATGTATGAATACAATCGTAAGTATTTCTCACCCAAGTGACTTCAAAATTTGAATAATTCGAAAATAATTTGAAAAATGTCAATTTCTCATCATTGAGATAAAATAATAAAAATGACATTTCACACAAATTAAATTTCTTATTGTGTCAGACCAATTCAACTACCAAATAATTGCTTTACTGAACTTTTAAAAAAAATAACAAAATTGATGTGGAGCAACAAAAGCTCAAGAATAGCAAGAGAATTTATGAAAAAAAATTTGTAAAGAAAAGTGTCTTAGCTCCACCAGATCTAAAACTATACTATTAAGTGGCAGTAATCCAAGCTACCTGGTACTGGTTTAGAAATAGAGTAATGGATCTGTGGATTAGGATAGGTTCAAAAGAGACAGTAGTAAACGATTAATGTAATCTCCTGTTTGACATACTTGAAGACATTAGCTTCTGAGGTAAGAAGTCTGCATTTGAAGATAATTATTGGGAAAATTGGAATGTGGGCATTGACCCACATCTCACAGCAGATACCAAAATAAATTCAAAATATTTGCAGGATTTAGATACAAAGTGTGACAGTATAGCTAAATTAATAGATGAAGAAATACTCTTATCTATCAGATCTATGGAAAGGGGATAAGTTTATGACAAAAGATGTAATAGAGTACTTTACAAACTACAAATTTAATGATTTTGATTGTATTAAAAAGTTTTTGCACTAATAAAATTAATGCTGCCAAAATTAAGAGGAAGACAGAAAGTTCGGAAACAATCTTCACAACAAGGAGTTCTGATAAAGGTCTTATTTCTAAAATACATATATAGAACTGTATCAAGTTTAGAAGGTTGCATCATTCCCCAATTGATAAATGGTCAAATAGACAATTTTCAAATGAAGAAATTCAAGCTATATATAATCGTGAAAAAAAATGCTCCAAATCATTGTTGATTAGAGAAATGCAAATTAAAACAATTCTGAGGTGTCACCTCACTGCTGTCAGATAAACTTAGATATCTAAAAGGGGAAATGATCAATGTTAGAGAGGTTGTGGGAGAACTGGACCATTAATGCATAGCTAGAGGAGTTATGAATGGCTCCAAACATTCTGGAGAATAATATGTCCATGATCAATAAAACCGTTCATACCCTTTGAACCAGCAATTCCAATTCTAGGCCTATATCCAGAAGAAATTAAAAAAAAGGGAAAAATACTACATGTTCCAAAATATTCATAACAGCTTTTTTTGTAGTCGCAAGGAATTCAAAATTGAGGGAAGTCCATCAGTTGGAGGATAGTTAAATAAGTTATGGTACACAAATATATGGGATACTATTGCTCTATAAGACCCCATAAATGGTTGGACTCTAGAGAAGCATGGAATGACTTTAGGGGATCTGATGCTGAGTGAAGGGAATAGACCCAAGAGAACATTGTATACATTGACATCATTGTGAAATAATCAACCCTCATGAATGCAGCTTCTCTCAGCAGTTTAAAGACCTAGGACAACCCTATTAGACTGGCTATGGACAATGCTCTTCCCATCCAGAGGGAAAAAAAATAAAACTTAGCAAAAGAAAACATAGAAAAACAAAAAAAAATCTTTCAGAATCTGATGAACACTGCATTCACTTTTTAAAAATATTTTATTTAGCAATTATATACAATAGCATTTTATACCTATTTTTGTAAGGTTTTGAATTTTACAATTTTTCCCCACCCTCCTTCCCTCCTCCCACTCCCACCCCCCCCATCCCCCACAAAAGGCAGTTTAATAATCTTTACATTGTTTCCATTCTGCATATTGATCAAAATTGAATGTGTTGATAGAGAAGTCATATAATTAAGAAAATAAAATATTACAGATACCAAGATTATGTAGTATGTAAGACACTTAAAAATGAAGGCAATAGACTTTGGTCTTTGTTTAAACCCCACAATTCTTTTTCTGGATACAGATAGTACACTCTGTCCAGGTTCTTTAAAATTGTCCCTGATCATTGCATTGAAAGAATGAGCAAGTCCATTAAGGTTGATTATCACTCCCATGTTGCTATTACAATGTGCAATGTTACTCTAGTTCTGCTTATCTCTCTCAGCATCAGGTCATGCAAGTCTTTCTAGGCTGTTCTGAAATCCCATTCTTCTTTTTTTCTAGTTGAACAATAGTGTTTCATATACCACAATTTGTTTAGCCATTCTCCAATTCATGAACATTCACTCAATTTCCAAGTCTTTGCTACCACAGATAGGACTTTATGAATATTTTTGTATAAGTGATGTTTCTACCCTTTTTCACGATCTTGTCAGGTTATACACCCAGTAGTGGCATTGCTGCATCAAAGAATATGAATATTTTTATTGTCCTTTGGGCATAATTCCAAATTGTTCTCCAGAAAGGTTGGATTAGTTTACAGCTCCACCAACAATGTATTAGTGTCCCAGATTTCCCCTTCACCCTAACCTTTCCTTAACCCAACTGAGCCTCTGGCTGCTCCTTTTGACCTCCCTTCACTAAATAACCCACCTACTCCAAACCTTAGAGAAACTTCTGTTTAACTCGAACTTTAAAGGAAATTCCAGATGCTTAGGGAAGGATAACTAGCATCCACATTCTCTTTTCAAAGATAGGTTTGAGCCAGATAAAAGGGAAATTAGGACTTTATTTGGAGGATGCTCAGAAGTTTGCTGAGGAGTTCAGAAAGATTTTTCTACAGTATGAACTACCTTGAGAAAATGTAAATATTATCCTTTCTACTTGCTCCACAGATGAGGAAAAACAGAGAATTTGGAACTTAGCTCAAAGGGAGGCAGATTCTATTGCAGAAACAAGGGCAAGAGAGTTGGACAGGTTTCCCTCTGGGGCCATAGCAATTCCAGTAGCTGATTACAGGTGGGATTTTCATGCCAATAGGGACTGTGAAAAGAGAGATCATATGATATCTTCTTTGGCAGAATGAATGAAAAAATTAGTAAATTATGACAGATTGAAGGAGTTAACTCAAGGTTCCTAGGAAAATCCAACTCTTTCACAATGAAGAAAAATACTAATTTAGACCTCACTTCTTTTGAGGGGTGCCTTATATTAGGCATGCATTTTAGCAGTCTGCACCAGATATATGGAAGAAAATTAAGAAGTTAGACTTGGGTCCCCAGGAACCTATAGCCAAATTGCTGGAGGATTTGATGTGTTCAATCAAAGAGTTACAGTCCTAGCAGAAAAGTGGTCTCTTCATGCCAAAGAGAAGTCAGAATTGTTGGCAGATGCCAATGAAGAACAAACTGCCTAGATCTTAGCTGCCCTGCCATGTGACTTGGGCCAAGCTAGGGATAGGTCCCCTGGAGGTATGGTCTGTTTTCAATGTAATGGCATAGGTCATAGATTCTGGGAATATCCCTCTAGAAATATCCTGAAGAAATTTCAAGGTTCCTGCCAGTGTTGCCATGGCAGGGGTTGTTGACTACATGAGTCCCCCTCTGGGAACCTCCCTAGAGGGCATTCTCATTGTCCTGGTCCCAACCAAAGGCAATCCACATGGAGACTTGATCATTCCCAGAATGGATGGGAAGATGCAGAGGCTTCAACTCAGTGTCCTATTAGAATCCCCTCCTTGAGAGAGGATTGACTAAGAAGCCAGGTATAACCTAGACTCCCCCTTTCTATTACCATGGCTGAACCCAGAGTCACACTAGATGTCAGAGAAAAGCTAATTAGCTTCTTTATTGACCCTGGGGCTACCTATTCAGTTTTGCTTGATCATTCTGGTGAGCTACTGCCCTCCACATGTAAAGTCATGGGCATGGAAGGGAAACTGAGGAAATGTTTACATACAAGACCTCTTCCCTTTCAGTTTGAAGATCTATTGTTTTAACACACCTTCCTAGTAATCCCCTCCTGCACTGCTCCCTTATTGGGAAGAGATTTGATGATGAAGCTGGGAATTTAGTTCTCTCTTGTTAAGCCCATTATACTTTCTCCTCTATTAGAAACACCATCTCACATTCCCTCAGAAGTCTGGGAAGAGGTAGATCCTGAGGTCTGGAATATAAGTGCACCAGGAAGTCCACTCTGGTGTCAATCTGCCATAAGGACCCTAACTCTTTCCCTCATAGATCTCTATATCCTCTTAAAACTGAAATGAGAGGGATTACAGTCTTTAATTGACAAATTTCTGCACGATGGCCTTCTAGTGTCCTGTTATTCTCCTTATAATAGTCCAATATTTGGAATTAAGAAGCCTAATGGAGAATTTTACTTAATACATGATTTGAAAGTTATAAATAATAAGCACTAATCCCAATTCACCCCATTGTTCCAAATTCTTACACAATTTTCACTCATGCTGTGGTTTTTCTACCTTGTATCTTAAATATGTGTTCTTTTGTATCTTCCTTCATAAAGATTCCCAAAATATTTTTGCTTTTGAGTGGGCACCTCCTGGGAGATTACCTCCACAGCAACTGATATGGACTGTACTCCCACAAGGATTCAGGGACAGTCGTCACTTTTTGGGTCAAACATTAGGAAGAGATCTAGGAGACTTAAAGATAAATGACAGCACCATAATCCAGTATGTTGGTGATATTTTGATCTGTAGTCCAACTCGAGAATCTGCTTTGAAAGCTAAATTTCCTAGAATCAAGAGGATATAGAGTCTCCATGAACAAATTTCAAATAGCCTCACAAACTCTTACATATCTGGGCCATTAGCTCACGCCAAATTCTTGTTCTCTCACCACAGAGAGAAAACAAGAAATTCTATCCATCCCTCCCTTGGTCACTAAGAAGCAGGGTTTCTTGGGTTTTGTAAGAATCTGAATATGAAATTTTGGGGTAATAGCTAAGCCTCTTTATAATGCAATAGAGGACCATGACAATCCACCTTTAGATTGGGATCCAGATCAAGCAAAAACTTTTGAGACCTTAAAATGTAAACTGACCTCTTCTCCAGCATTAGCATTTGCTAAATCTAGATAAGCCCTTCACTTTGTACTTAGAGGAGAGGTCAGGCCCTAGGAGTCCTCACTCAGACAGTGGACTCATATTTGAGACTTATAACTTATTCCTCAAAGCAGATCAATCAGGTAGCTATGAGATGGCCAGCATGTCTTTGAACAGTTGCAGACACAACTCTTTCGATAGAAGAGGATACTAAACTCACTCTAGGCCAATCTCTGGAGGTATTTACTCCCCACAGAGTGCAGAGTATCTTGGAAGCTGAATCTCAGTTGGTAGGCTCACTAAATACCAGGCCCTTAAGGATATAATTTCATACTTTGGCTTGCCCTGCTCTTTGCAGAGTGATAACGGCCCTGCTTTTGTCTCTCAGATAACTCAGGGAATAGCCAGATCCTTGAACATCACATACTTTCTTCATTCAGCTTGGCATTCTCAAGCATCAGGATAGGTAGGAAAGATGAATTGCACTCCCAAACACCCCTTAGCTAAACTGTACCAAGAGACCAAGGGAGACTGGGTAACTCTTCTTCCAATAGCATTGTTGAGAGTTCACATTGCTCCACAGGAAAACATTAAGCTTAGCCCTTTGAGCTGTTATATGGCAGACCATTCCTGACATCATATATTCTTGTGGACCTAGAGCAACACCTAGTTACACAGTTTACCACACAACTAGGTGCTGTTAGAACAGCTCTCTGAATATGCTAACATGCATCTGCCCAAAGCTGAAGATAATGGCTCTAGGTATGTCTCACCTGTAAGTCCAGGGGATATGGTATATTTAGAGTCCTGGAAGACTCAAGGAACAGATCCACTGGGGGTGAAATGGAGGGGACCATATTGAGTTATTCTTGCTATCCCAACAGCAGTGAAATTGGAAAGTCTCCCTAGCTGGACTCACCTTTCTAAGATTAAACCTGTCCCTCCCCAGCTTCTCCTCCAGGTGACACCTCATATTCTTGTGAACCAATGGAAGACTTGAAGTACCTGTTTAAGAAGACATCCTGTGGAACCTTGGAGATAAGTGTCTGTGGATACTTTGCACTCTGTATAACTGAGCAGATTCTTATTCATATCCTCACCATCCTTAAATCAAAGACATTACGTTATTACTATTTTTTTGTCTTTTTACTGCTGCTTCTCCTGGCTTAGGGTTGTCAGATTCTTCAAAACTGGACCTCAAGGGGTAGATGGGTGGTGCAGTGGATAGAACACCAGTCCTGGAGTCAAGAGTACCTGGGTTCAAATCTGTCCTCAGACACTTAATAATTTGCCTAGCTGTGTGGCCTTGGACAAGCCACTTAGCCCCATTTGCCTTGCAAAAACCTAAAAAAAAACTGGAACTCCATACCAAGAAAATACTGCAAGAGGCATCTTGGTTGCAAGATCTCCATTCCACCTTGAGCTCCCCTTCTTCCAGATCTTCTTGGAGATCCTGGGTACTCTCCTTGCTGAGTCTCTTGATTGTTCCACTTATAATAATTACTCTTCTGCTTATTTTTGGCCCTTGCCTACTTAAACTCCTTGTCAAATTTGTCTCCTCTAGGATTCAAGCAAGGGGCTTGCAGGTAATGACATCTGCAGAACATCAGTCTCTATCTGATCCTGATTGCCACACCCCGTTGATACCGTGTCAATCAAGTTTCATCTGTAGAATATTCCCTCTCCAAATGGGCCCCTAATAGGTTAGGTTAGATTAAGTAAGGAGACTGTAATGCCCCTCCTCAGTTTTGAAGAAATTCCAGAAGAAGGACCTTGGTCCCAATTCCCCAGAAGAATCTGGGTCCTTAATACTTTGAGGGGGGAATATGATGCAAAGAAAACTGAGCATGGTAGTGATGAGTTTAGTTAGAGACAACATTTTTAAATCTTTTGTTTGCATTGTAAAGGGAATCTTCCTTTATCATCTTATTTAGACCACACCTGAGAGCCTGACCTTCAAATTGGATTGCATTGTTCTTCTGGGGCAATGAGGGAGCACAGGACCTGGAAGACCACCCAAAAGAGACCCATCCCCAAAAGGCAAAATCTCCAATGAGGGACTTGGGTCACTCCCAGGTCACCATCCCCTCCCATGTGGGAGAAAATTTAATGAGGTCCAAGCGGGGAGATGGCTCTTTGACTTTCCAGTCTCCTGCTGAACCCTGGCCAACTGGCCTGCTCAAAATTCAAACAGCAATCCATGTGGTCTTCTCTTAAAACTCATTTTAACTTTTCTATCCCTTTCTTAATATGCTGTAACTTCCTTTAATAAATCTCTATTTTCTTTTCAAAATCTACATTCCCAAGTCTGTGTTGCGATTCTTCGTGGGAAAGAACTAAAGCCAAGAAACAAATCAGCAGCAATAATTTGTCTATGGTTAGCTTTGATTTCCTCATTTGCAAATTGCCTTTGGGTATCCTTTGACCATTTGTCAATTTGGGGAATGGCTTGTTTGTTTTATGAATTTGACTCAGTTTTCTATATGTTTTAGAAATGAGTCCTTTGTCAGAAATACTAATTGTAAAAATTGTTACCCATTTTACTACGTTTCTTTTGATCTTGATTATGGTGGTTTTATTTATGCAAAAAGCTTTTTAATGTAATCAAAAGTATCTAATTTCTTTTTACTGATGTTTTCCTTCTCTTCATTGGTTATAAAATGCTCCCCTTTCCATAGATCTGGCAGGTAAACTATTCCTTGATCTCCTAGTTTGCTTATAATATCTTTTATGTTTAAATCCTGTACCCATTTTGAACTTGGTTTTGAGTGTGAGAGGTTGGTCTAATTCAAGTTTCTACCATATTAACTTCCAATTTTTCCAATAGTTTTTTACCAAAGAGATAGTTCTTATACCAGAAGCTGGACTCTTTGGATTTATCAAATAGCAGATTACTTTAATTGTTTCCTGCTGTCTCTTCTGTACCTAATCTATTCAACTGAATCACTACACTACTTCATAGCCAATACCAGACAGTTTTGATGAATGATACTTTATAATATAATTTTCAATCTGGTAAAGCTAACCATCTTCTTTTGCATTTGTGTCATTAAATCCTTGTATATCCATATGAATTTAGCTACATTTTTTCCAGCTCATTAAAGTAATTTTTGAGAAATTTGATTTTTAAGGAACTAAATAAGTAATTTAATTTAGTTGGGATTGTTATTTTTATTATATTAGCTCAGCCTATCCATGAACAGTTGACATTTGCCCATTTATTTAAATCTGATTTTATTTGTGTGAAAAAGTGTTTTATAGTTGTTTTCATAGAGTTTTTTGAGTGTGCCTTGGCAGGTAGACTTCCAAGTATTTTATAGTCTCTGAAGTTACTTTAAATGAGATTTTTCTTTCTAGTTCTTGCGGCAATGTCTTGTTAATAATATATAGAAATGTTGAGCATTTATATGGTTTTATTTTATGTCTTGTGAATTTGCTAAAGTTGCTAATTGATTCTAATATTTATAGATGATTATTTAGTATTCCTTAGGTATACCATTATGTTATCTGCAAAAGAGTGAGAGTTTTGTTTCTTCCTTCCCAATTCTATTTCCTCCAAATAATTCCAAATTATTACTTTAATTACTTCTTCACTGGTGGTGAGTTCATTAATGATATGAGTAATTTGTTTTTCTTCTTTCTTTTGTTTAAAATCAAATTAACCAGACATTTATCAATCTTATTTTTTCCCCATAAAACCAACTCTTGGTTTTATTTATTAGTTCAATAGTTCTCTTGCTTTCAATTTCTTCTTTAACTGTTAGAATATCTAAATTGGCATTTAATTGGAGGTTTTTAATTGGTTCTTTCTCTAACTTTTTAGTTACAAGCTTAGTTCAATATTTTTCTCTTTATCTATTTTATTCATGTAAATGGTTAGATGTAATACCTCCCCTAATATTTGCCTTGTTTGTATCTGATAAATTTTGGTGTCTTGTCTTATTATTGTCAATATCTTGGATGAAATAATAAATTCTCTCGCTAATTTTTTGTTTGATCCACTTATTCTTTAAGTTGAAGTTATTTAGTTTCCAATTAATTTTAAGTCTGTCTCTCCATAGCCCATTTTTGCACATGATTTTTATTGCATTATGGTATGAGAAGGAAGTTTTCACTATTTCTACCTTTCTACATTTAATTATGAAATTTTTAGGCCCTAGTACATTGTCAAATTTTGCATAAGTTCCATGTGCTGCATAAAAAAATGTATTCCTTTCTATCCTTATTGAAATTGAGGGGAAGGAAGGGAGAAGGTGAGAACCAACTGAATCTTCCTGTCATCAGACTTGACTTAAAGTTAACTTAGACACACTTAATCAAATTAAGATACTTATTTGCACAGACAAAACCACTGTAACCAAGATGAAAAGAAATATAGTAAATTGGGAAACGATTTCTGCAACTAATATTTCTGACAAAGGACTCATTTCTAAAATATACAGAGAACTGAGTTAAATTTTCAACAAAACAAGTCATTCCCTAACTGACAAATGTTTAAAGATATGCAAAGGCAATTTACAGCTGAGGAAATCAGTGTTCCATAGTCATATGAAAAATTGCTCCAAATCTTTATTTATTAGAGAAATGCAAATTAAAGCCTCTCTGAGATACCACCTTACACCTCTCAGACTGGCCAATATCACCAGAAAGGACAATGATCAATGTTGGAAGGGATGTGGAGAAATCTGGGATACTAACACATTGTCTGTAGAATTGTAAACACATTCAACCTTCTGGAGAGCAATTTGGGATTATGCCAAAAGGGCAACAAAATTCTGCATACCTTTTGACCCAGCTATACCACTACTGGGTCTGTACCCTGAAGAGATGATGAAAAAGGGTAAAAACATCACTTGTACAAAATTATTTATAGTAGCCCTGTTTGTGCTGGCAAAAAATTCAAAATTGAGTGAATGTCCATCAAATGGGAAATGGCTTAGCAAACTGTGGTATATGTATGTCATGGAACACCATCATTCTATTAGAGACCAGGAGGGATGGAAATTCGGGGAAGCCTGGAAAGATTTGCATGAACTGATGCTGAGCAAGATGAGCAGAACCAGAAAAACATTGTACAACCTGACAGCAATATAAGGGTGATGATCAACCCTGATGTACTTGCTCATTTCTTCAACACAACAAGCAGGGACAGTTTTGAGCTATCTGCAATGGAGAATACCATCCATATCCAGACAAAGAAATATGGACTTTGAACAAAGACCAAGGACTATTACCATCAAATTAGGGAAAAAAAAGCATTATATTATTGTGTAATTTTACTATCTCATACTTTATTTTTCTTCTTTAAGGACATGATTTCTCTTTCATCACATTCAACTGAGATCAATGTATAATAAGGAACCAATGTAAAGACTAATAGAATGCCTTCTGTGGTGGGTGGGGGGAGGGAAGCAAGAATGGGGGAAAGTTGTAAATCTCAAAATAAATAAACTCTTTAAAAAAAAAGAAAGCAAAAGATAAAATCAACTTTCACCTAACAGATTGACTAAAGGTTCCTTTCAAACAATGATATATGTGATGGAATACATGTGCAATAGAAAATGATGAACTGGTTGATTTTAGAAAAAAAATAATTGGGGATATAGCAGATTATACTTTTTTTTCTGCAGTACATGGAATTTACACAAAAATTGACCATGTACTAGGGTACATAAACCTTATAATAAAATGCATTCATTTTTTAAAGAAAATATCTCTTATATATTTCTTTCCCTTAATCGTATTACCTCATACAGAAAATTAATAATCTGTAACTATAGTTAATCCAAATTTGTATGGACAATTTTAACCTGACATTTTGAGCTTAGGGAATGGGGGTGAGAAGGGAGGGTGGAAGGAAATGCTGTAACTTAAAAATATACATATATGTATGAATAAATATTGAAAAATCTTCATAACTTGTATTAGGAAAAATAAAATACCAATTAAAAATGAAAGAACTCTTATTGCTTTAGACTTGTATATGTGTATGTTTCCTACCAGAACATCACTAAAAACAAACATATTTACACGTGTTATTAATAAGAAGCATTTATACAGGTTTTTTTGTAATTTCTAATATTGGACTTAAAAATAAAATTGTACATGAGTTAAAAAATAATTATTTAGGGCCTCTACATGCTTTGCCACCCTCTGTCCCAAATTCTTTTTAAATTAAAATCATGCTAATAAGCATGCCATGCACCTCTAAGGGATGTAAGGGATTTTATAAGAATGCAATGTGTGAATGAATACTAATGTAATAAATTACAGAATATTATAGTGGTATAGTAAAGCAGTGCTGTGCAATAGAGTTATAAACTGCCATGGTGGGGGGTGAAGACAGAGAGAGAGAGAGAAAGAGAGAGAGAGAGAGAGAGAGAGAGAGAACTCAAACTTACAAAATCCATTGATGTGCCACATATGAAACTCTATTATCTGGGACATTTTGTCTGTAATGAACTATGTAATACAGATCTCTTATTTCTTAGAAGCTAAAATAGCTTAAATGCCTTGACCAAGATCACACAAATGATCATTTTGATGTATAAACTTTTTAAAATTAATTTATTTTCATACATTTATACATGCATATTTCTAAGTTACAGAATTTCCCACCACCCTCCCCTAAGCAGGGAACAGTCAGGTTAGAATTTTACATGCATATTTTGTTAAACATATTTACAAATTAGTAATTTTTGGCATGAGGAATTAGGATTGAGGGAAATAGCTACATAAGAGATAATTTTTGTAAAGTGTTCATCACATTCAGAAAGTTTGTTTTGTTCTGTATGTTTTGTTTTGTTTTGTATTTCTTCCTTTGGATGGGGATAATATAGTCAATATTCAGTCAAATATAGTTGTCCTATCTCTCTGGACTGTTGAGAGGAGTTGCTTCCATCAAGCTTGTTCATCTCAAAATAGATGTATACAAGGTTCTCTTAGGTCTCTTTGCTTAGTATCAGATCTTGTAAGTCACTCCATGCTTCTCTAGAGTCTGACCATTTATGGTTTGTTGTAGCTTTTATTGTTACCAAGATATCTTGACAGATTGTTTACTTGATTGTTTGATAATCAGCATTTACTCAAATTGCACCAAATTATAATTTATAATCTTTTTTTACCTTATCCCCTTTTCAAGTATCTTTCAAGTACATGTAATAATCCTTCTCACAAGCCAAAGTGTTATGGAAAGCCATTTAATTTCTTGAACTCTTTGTGGCCCTCCCTGTAGACCTATTTTCTTTCACACTTTACATTCCCCCCTCCCCACCAAGGTCCTTAACACCTTTTTAATGTAAAGCAAGTTCTATTGTGTCTCCCATTTTAACTCAGGTTCCCCACCCAGGGTATTTAACCCCTTGTTAAGTGCAGCATTGGTTATTCAAACTCAGTTAACTAATAGAAAAAACTTTGAAGATCTCTATGTAGTGGGAGGCTCAGGGATTCTCACCTGAGAACTTTACAAATGATTGCAAGTAACAGAGACACTGTCTTTGGTCCTCACAGTTTATGATGCCCTCATTGCACAAGGTGCTCAGTACCTTGTGATTAAAGTGAGTGAAAGTATGAGACACTTAAGTTAAAATTAATACCCCTGCTTTTTTTTTTTCCCTAGGCTTTTTGTCTCAAACATGGAGATGCCATCTTACACCTCTTTAATTGAGAGACAAAACCCAATTATACCCATATCCTTTAGGTTCATTCTCTTCAATTATATTCTACCCTCTAATTATCCTTAGAGAAGTAAAGTTATAAAGAATTAGAAGTGTTATGTCTTCCCTTTTAGGATTGTATACAATTTGATTGTAGATCAATATTTGTTTAAAAGAGTTTTGTTTTTTCCATTACCTTTTCCACTTTATAGACTGCTTTGATACTTCCCCTATAAGTGATTTTTCACAACTTTCTTCTTCAGACATGGCATTGCTGTCATCTTTCTCTGTGAAGTATTTTTCTATGCAACCTGTTTTATGCAACTCTTCAGTCATGTATTTGGTGATTGAATTCTCTGTTCAGTTCTAGTCTTTGTGTCAGGAAGTTCTGGAAGTCCTGTATTTCACTGAACATCCATCATATTCCCTGATAATATATAGTGGTTTTTGCAGGGTAGTACATTCTGGATTGTGATCCCAGGTCCTTAGCTCTCCCAAATGTTGTTCCAGTTCTTCTGATCCTTTAGTGTTGAGACTGATAGGTCCTCTTTTAGTCTGATTGTGTTCCTTTTGTATTTCTATTGTTTTCTTTTTGTTGCTTCTAATATTCTCTCCTTTATTTGAGGGTTCTGTACTTTGACTATTATAGCCCTTGGAGATTTTATCCTGGGGTCTTTTTCTGTGGATTTTTAAATGGCTATATTATTTTCTTGTTCTAGTATATTGGGGTAGTTTTCCCTTATAATTTCCTGCATGATGTTTTCCAGGTTCTTTTGTTGGTCCATGTTTTCTGGTACTCCAATGATTCATAGATTTTCTCCCTGGATCTGTTTTCCAGGTCATTTTTTTTGCCACAAAAGGTACTTTACATTTCAATTTTTTCAGCCTTTTTCTTTTGTTTGATGGAATCTTGAAGTTTTGTAGATTTATTGATTCTAATTGTGCAATTCTAATTTTTAGGATTTTATCTTCTTCAGTTGTCTTCTGTGTTTCATTTTCTAGTTATTATTTTTAATTTTAATGGAGTTGATTTCTTTGGTCAACTTTTCACAGGTTTCTTACATGACTTTTCTTCTTTTTTTCCATTTTTCTTTTTCCTCTCTTCTTTGGTTTTCAAATTCTTTTTTTAACCTCTTTGATGAGCTTTTGTATTTGAGTCCAATTTATAAAGGAATGTGATATTTTACCTGCTTTCTTCTTCAGACATGGCATTGCTTTCATCTTTATCTGTGAAGTATTTTTCTATAGTGAATGCTCTTTTAACTTTTTTTTTCATCTTTGCTGTTTTAGTTCTGCTCCTGGGAAATATGGAGTATAGATCCAAGCCTTTATTTTACTAGGGCTGGGGTCTGATTCCTGGCTTGTTGTTGGCCAAGATATTGTCTATGCAATCCAGACCTTGTATTTTCAGAGGTTTTCTTTTTTCTCCTCCTTTATGCCCAGGTTCTGACTTAACAGAGGATTTTTCCCAACCCAGTACTGTCTTTTACCCAGGTGTTTTCAGGGTTCAGATTTTGTTTAGAGTTGGGATCCTCCCTGTTGACTTGCTATCTTGTTGCTAAGACCTCTGCTATTCTTAAGCTGTTGGGACCTTAATCGCACTGTGGCTAAAACCCTCCTGCTGGCTTTCCACCTCCTGGACTTTATTTCCCCTTTTCCCCCCAAAGTGATAGACCTTCATTGAAGATCCTCTGCAATGTCTACAGTTGGAAACTTCTTTGAATCTTGTCTTTTTCTTGGTGGTATCTGTAGTGTGAATGTCACAGTAGAGGCTTCATTCATCTTTGGTAGGGAAAGGCTCAGAGACCTTGTTAGCTTCACGCCTTTACTAGGAAAATAAAATTCTCTAACCTAAGAGACTTTTGAAATTTGCCTATTTCATAGAAGTATGTGGTGAGAAACCATCTTCTGTTCCATTTATCTAGTGAAGTAGGAAGTTAAAACAACTCTGCAGATGATTCAATATCAAAACATCACTTTCCCATAAAATATGCATGTATAGAAAGGGAAAAAAAATGATGTGGGCTTAGTAGAGATAATGTCTTCAATTCATTTGATATACGGAATCAGAAAGTTTTTTCCTACATTTCTGTTTTAGAAATAGAAGCTCTTCTAAATTACTGGCATAGATAAAATTCTGGTATGATATTCACTGGAAATTGAGACATTTTAGTGAAAATAAATCAAGTTATTTCCATTTCATAACAATAGTTGTTTTAATCAATATGTCACATTTCTTGTATTTCATGATGAAAAATTTCATGGTGTAGTGAACTTTTCTGTAAAAATGATGCTGACAAAGAACCAGAATGCTTCTTAATATTCATGAAAGTTGTTTTTTCTTTTTTGTTAACTTTCTTACTCACATCATGTTCCAGCTCATTGTGATGTGAAAAATAAAGAAAAATGGGATGAGAGAATATTAAAAAAAAATTGTATCCCAGATGTAATGACTCAAAGCACAGATTTAAGGTTAATGCTACATATCAATTTCTGAAGCAGTCACCCAGAAAGTGTTTTATTTTTTCCGCAATATGGACTGATGTAAAGTTTATATTTGATGTTTCTGAAAACAGCTGTTTCGTCTGTGTACACCAATACACGTAATATTTTGTGGTTATTTTTAGGTTTTTGCAAGGCAAATGGGGTTAAGTGGCTTGCCCAAGACCACACAGCTAAGTAATTATTAAATGTCTGAGACTGGATTTGAACCCAGTTACTCCTGACTCCAAGGCCAGTGCTTTATCCACTACGCCACCTAGCCACCCCATATTTTGTGTTTTGTGTTAGCAGCTAGGATATAGAAAGTGAACAAAGATGGATAAAGAGAAAATCAAGTGGTGGAATATAATGGGGCATGTGTGCTGGGAGCAAAAATAACAAATGAAGCAAATGAAAAGGGATGATTGAGGGGAAAAAAAGTATTTTTTCTAATCAAAGGTTCTCTTCAAAGTCATTGATCCTTATGGACCTGGTCTCATGTTACTATAAAATGCAGATCAATAGTATCAGAAACCTCATACTTACTGGAAATATTGCTATCCATGATTAAATGAATAAGGAAAGGGTTGTTTTATGGTTTAGTATACAAACTTGGTCTGAAACTGCAAAGTCTTCTAGACTTCTTAATTTAATAAACATTTTGATCACTATACATATATATAATAGTAGCAACTTTAAGTGGATTGAGAGTTGAACTTGCAGTCAAAAAAGCCCTAAGTTAAATTTGTTCCTCTGATACATACTGCTTTGTCATGCTGGATAAGTCCCTTAGATTATCATATTTTTAGGTACATTTCAGGGTATATGCTGAGAAACAGGGAACGGGAAAGCCCTCACTGGGATTTCTCTGTCTTAATAAAATCATGGATCCAGTCAAAAATAATTTAATGGACACAGAAGTTATAGAAAGTATTTTCAGTTTATTTGAGAACAGACCTGAAAAAAACAGAATTTTCCATAAATCAGTGAGGTTTTCTGATATCTTGTATATTTTCTAATTGGAATGTGGTTTTACATTTATTTAATAATCCACCTATACTTGCCTCATCACTCTGAGGAGAGCTTTTCCTTGATTACCCATCTCAAGGAATTGAGATAGAATCTATTTTCTATTTGTTAGTGTCAATTGCTTCTTAAACTTCAATTTGAAGTTTTATATCTACTTTTCAAAAAAATTGCTCTGATCATTCTACAGATAGAGAGATGATTACAAAATGATTGCAATGAAAATAATTAGTTTCTATTTGTTAAGATCTAGTCACGTACATTTTTTTCTAATTTTGAAAAAATTAATCTATCACATGCAGGTAATTCTGTCTTTTTAAAGAAATTATGGACAATGTACAAATTTGAAGATCCTCGATAGTCTAAAAGTCTTCAATCCCTTTTATCAATATTGAGACATATTTTCTTTTTTTATTAGAATGCTATTTTTATTATCCAATTACATGCAAAAATAGATGACAACATTCATCTTCTTGTAAATTTTTTAGTTCCACATTTTCTTACCAACCTCTCTTCCTCCTCCCTCCCCATGACAGTGAGCAATCTGATATGTACAATTATATTCAACATATTTCCTAATTAATCATGTGACGGCAGAATCAGAATTAAAGAAAAAAAAGCTTGAGAAAAAGAAAAAGTCTAAAATAGGTTTTAAAAAATTAATATATATTGGTTTGTATTTTCTCTTTATGTAGATGTGAGCCATATTTTCTGAGATATAAAATCTAAAATAGAACTATTCTGCAAGTCTTACATAGGCCATATAATTATTCTGTTTTCTCATCATTTGTTATGAGAAATTGCTAAATCTCTTGATAGACTTGAGGGTGTAGCTTTCTATTCCTCCTCCTTCAGGGCAAGCTGTCCTCCTGTGCTTATAACTTTTGCCTTACTTGATTAAAACATTCTTTAAGACTATCCTACTGAGAAATGTCAATAATTTAGCTTAATTTTATTTCAAAAAACCCTTTTATCTGAGCATGAATATTTACTGTATGCAAAAAATTATTAGATTTCATCAAAATTTTAATAAATTAAAGTAGACAGAAGAATGACATTTGGATGAACGAGGAAGCAGAGAAAGTGAGAGAAAGAGAGAGTTATTGTAAAAGAATAGTATATTTGATTTCTTTCCTACCTCAAACTTTTGTCCTCTTTCAGTATATGTCATTCAATTTCTGTTCAGTAGTTGTATATTGTACACCAACATGAATTATAGAATAATATGAAATCTTTTTCATAGCTTTCCAGTGTAAAGAAGTTCTTTCTTCAGTATTTAACACTTTCAAAGACCACATCCCTCTTGGGTTCCTTGTACTTCTTACACTTATTTCCATTGGATTCTGTGACATTGTACTCATACTTCTGCTCTGTTATTTCTGACTACTTCTGTTTTCTTCACTCCCTTATCCTTCTTTTTTTTCCTTATACGTTATATCTCCAAATTTCTGTCCCTGAATCTTTTCAATTTTTTTCTATATTTTCCCCCTTTTAAAATTTCATTTATTACTATGATGTCACTTATCACTTCTGTGCAGGTGACTCTCAAATGCATAGTTTTTCTTCAACCATGATTTGTTGCATATTTTCATTTCCCAGAGAAATCATGAATTTCAACCTGGAAGTTTACATCAGAAGTCGTTTATTTTCCTAGTCCCTCATTTTACATATAGGATGAGTAATCAAAGAGATTAAAAAACTTCTATAAATTCATTGATGTATTATATACTACAGATATGATTTAAACCCATGTTCCTGTAAAAAGTTTTTGTAAATCTTTCTATATACTTCTTTTCTTTTGTTTTTTAGGTTTTTGCAAGGCAAATGGGGTTAAGTGGCTTGCCCAAGGCAACACAGCTAGGTAATTATTAAGTATCCAAGACCAGATTTGAACCCAGGTACTTCTGACTCCAAGGCTGGTGCTTTATCCACTACATCACCTAGCCTCCACCTAGCTGCCCCCTTTCTATATATTTCTAAGTTGCCTGTTTAATCCATTGATGCAGCAGTTCAGTTCTATTCTATCTTTTCTTTTGTGTACCTGCCCCACCATTTACTTTCACTGATCTAACAATAATAGTCTAGGAACTTGAATTCACAGTTTTCAGTGATCAAGTTACTTTCAACAATGTTGTATTTAAAGACAATTCCAAAGTATTCATGATGAAAAATTTTATCAAAGAAAAAAATTATGGAATCCGAATGCAGATTGCATACTATTTTTTTCAATTTTTCCAATTTTTTTTCCTGTAGTTATGATCTGTGTCTTTTTTTCAGAACATGCCTAACATGGAAATTTAATTTGCATGTCTGTACATGAATAACCTATATCAGACTATGTATGCATATAGTTTGATATACATTTTAAATATATACATATATATATATATATATTATGTATAACCCCTATCAGACAGAATAACCTTTATCAAAGAAGGAAGAGAGAATTTATAATTTAAAAAATTTTTAAATGCTAAAATTAGTTTTACATGTAAGTGGGGAAAAATACTAATTGAAAAATTGGTCTTTCTGATTTTTCTCTTACTCAGCTATATATACTATACAAAAGAAAAAGAAAATTGACTCGGACTTGTTATTCTTTATTATTACTTGTGAAGTTGATTGCTCTAGATTGTTGTCTCAAATGCCTATAATTATCCCCCTGTACTTTAACCTTCCAATCCCTGACTTCTTTCAAGACTCAATTAAAATCTTATCTTATGCAAAATCCATTTATTGATTTATCTTGATGTTAATATTTCTTTTTTGAGATTATCTCCTTGACCCCCTCTTTATAGTTTGTCTCTACATGATTGTTTGCTTGTAGTTTTACCCACTAAAATGTAATTACTTTAAGTCCTAGGAGTGTTTGTTAAAAATTTTTTTTATTCCCAGTCCTTAATATATGTCTGGCATATAGTAGATGCTTAATAAAAACTATTGATTTAACTCATTCAATGGCAAGATTATCTCCACCTGTAGTCTCCCCATCTCCTGAATTCAGCATATAAAAAATTAAGCTCGTATCTTCTTCCAAAGCCCACAACCACTTACATGAATTTCTCCAAAATCATGCTGTTCTCATCAGTCTTAACCTTATAGATATCTTTGAATTTTCCCACTCTATTGTCATCATCTCCAAATCAGTTTCTAAAACCTATCATATTCATATTACTTCTTGTACCTATCCATTAATTTTTTCATTTTTAAAATTTTTTTACAATTTTACAATTTTTAATTTTTTTCAATTGTTTTATTTTTTAGGTTTTTGCAAAGCAATGGGGTTAAGTGACTTGCCCAAGGTCACACAGCTAGAAAATTAGTAAGTGTCTGAGGCCGCATTTGAACTCAGGACCTCCCGACTCCTGGGTCAGTGCTCTATTCACCCTGCCACCTTGCTACCCTAAACTTTCCCTTTTACTAAATTTGTCCTAGCTCTAGCATTTATTCTTTGTCTTCAAGAGTATTGAAGAAAGCTTTCCAACTGGCTTTCCTACCTTCACTCTGTACCTATTCTAGGTTTTTGCCATCTAATTTAGATTATTACATGTGAAATATTCATGATATTATGTTCCAATCATATAACTACCTCTCTTTTTTTCCATTTTTTACAAATTTATTTATTTAGTTTGAATTTTACAATAATTCCCCTAATCTCACTTTCCTCCCCCCCCCCCCAAGAAGGCAGTCTGCTAGCATTTACAGTTTCTAAGCTGGATGTGATAAGAGAGAAATGATATCTTCAAGGAAATATAAGAGAAAGCAAGATTACATAATAAGATAACATTTAAAAAAATAAAGGTAATAGTCTTTGGTTTTTGTTCAGACTCCACAATTTGTTCTCTGGATACAGATGGTATTCGCCATCAGAGATGTTCCCAAATAGTGCCTGATTTTTGCACTGATGTAATGAGCAAGTCCATTAAGGTTGATCATCACCCCCAGGTTGCTGTTAGGGTGTACAGTGTTCTTCTGGTTCTGTTCATCTCAGTCAGCATCAGTTCATGCAAATCCTTCAAGGCTTCCCTGAATTTCCTATCCCTACTGGTTTCTAATAAAACAATAGTGTTCTATCACATACATATACCATACTTTATTAAGCCATTCCCCACTTGATGAACATTCACTGTATTTCCAATTCTCTGCCACCACAAACTGGGCTGCTACAAATATTTTTGTACAAGTGATGTTATTACTCTTTTTCATAATCTCTTCAGGGTATAGACCCAGGAGTGCTAATGCTGGATCAAAAGGTATGCAAATTTTTGTTGCCCTTTGGGCATAATTCCAAATTGCTTTCTAGAAAGGTTGGATGAATTCACAGCTCCACCAACAATGGATTAGAGTCCCAGATTTCCCTCATCCATTCCAACATTGATCATTGTAATTTTTGGTCATATTGGCCCGTCTGAGAGGTATGAGGCAGTACCACAGAGATGCTTTAATTTGCATTTCTCTGACAAATTGTGATTTAGATCAATTTTTCATATGTCTATGGATAGTTTGATTTTCCTCATCTGTACAATTGACCATTTGTCAATTAAGGAATAGTACCTCTCTTTTCAACTCTTCAAAACTTTTGGTGGATCATCTTCCACATATTTATGACCCTGATATTAGAGTACATATTTAATTAATCACCCAAATAGCATCTTTAGCTTAATGTAATAGCGTCATGTTTTTTTCAGGTATTCTTCATTTCATCCAAAAAGCATATTAAGGGTAACTAGGTGGTGCAGTGGATAGAGCACTGACCCTGGAGTCAGAAAGACTTAATTTCAAATTTGGCCTCAGACACTTAATAATTGCCTAACTTTGTTAACTTGGACAAGTTATTTAGCCCCATTGCCTTGCACAAACATATAGAAAATATTAAGTACTTTGTTTTCTTCATATTCACTATCCTTAGTGAATTTATTCATGTGCAAATCATGTTCCACTTCTTGAATTTACTTTCTCTTCTCCATTATCCAATTATACTACTTAATTCCAAAACTCTTACATATTGTTAAAATGATAGAAAAGGTAAGTGACAAATGTTGGAGGGAATGTAGAAAAACTGAGATACAAATTCACTATTGGTGGAATTCTTTACTGACTTAACTGCTTTGGCAAGTAATCTGAAATTAAGGTTAAAGAATTGTTATGCTGGCTATACCCATTGACCAGAAATATCACTAATAGGTCTATTTTCCAAGAGTATTAGGAGGAAAGGAAAATAATCTATAAGATCTAAAAATTTATAGCAGCTCTGTGAAAAAGAAAATAGAAATTTCAGGGATGTCCATCAATTGAGGAATGACTGAACAAGATGTGGTATATGATTGTGATGGTATACTCTTTATTGTGTTATACGAAGTGATGAATTTGATGATCTTATACTACTGAAAAACTTTGATAAAATAATGAAGAGTGAAATGAGCAGAATCAAGAGAATGCTGTATACAGGAAGAACAATGCTGTTTTAAGAACAACTTTGAATGATTAAATCATTTTTACTATTTTATATATTCAAATAGCTACAAAGAATATGAAAGAAGAAGTTATCTGCATCCAAAGAAAGTTCTGATAAAGAGAAGTATGTATAAAATGGTTTCGCAAAAATACGCATATTTGTGCTTCTAGGGGATACAGAAAGAAAAAAAGAAAAAGAAAAGTTACAAAATTTATTATATAATTGATATTATTGTATATTTGATAGAAATAGCAAGTTGTACATAATATATTTGCAGTTACATATATAATCAACATTTCTATTCTACTATATAAGGGAAAAGCTTGTATTATTTTTTAAGCTCAGAATAAAATAAATCAGATTTAAAAATTAATTCAGATAAAGAAAAAAACTTTCCTAATGTATTCCCATACTTTATCAAAACCAAAAATAATTTTCCTTCCTCCCTCCCTCCTCCCTTCCTTCTTCACTTCCTGCCCTCCTTCCTTTCTCCCTTCTTTCTTCCTGCCTGCCTGCAGTCATTACACTTCTTTTCAGTTAGCATGATCTCACTTGTATTTGTACAGGAATTTCTCTTTTGCCTCCAAAACCTAAATTAATCCTATTAAAATTCCTTCCCTTCCTCAAATTCAATAATTCAATAGATTCAATTTTTATACACATAAATTTTTTAAAGTTTCCCAATAGGTTGTTTATATTGTCAAAAGTAGTAAAGCTCAATTTTAGGTAATCTCTTAAAAAACTGAAGCAGTCATATTTTGCAAGGGTTTAATTATAATAAATTACTTTTTTGTTTACTTTTAAATATTAAAAATTTAAAAGGTATTTAATACTTACTCTGCATCCCTTCTTTTCAAAAAATTAATGACTCAATTAGTTCTTAATGTCACAATAGAATCACACATACATGCATACACATGACACAGAAATCAAGAACATTGAATTTAATAAAGACCCTAAATGACTATTGTTCTAAAGAATATTTAATCAATTATATTTCTGGAATTTCTTTTTGACAGAGATTTTATATCTTTTTAATGTGTAGATAGTCAATTATTTCTAATGATGAAAAGATGGAATTCAGGAATCTTTGCAGTTAAAGTATATATAAGGCATAAGCTCAGAATTCTGTAAGAAAATGATAAATCAACAGTAAAAAAGAGAAACAAATTACATTAACAAGAAATGTACTTCATTCTATTTTTTTCCTTAAAAGCTAGTCATTTCTATTTTTATTAAGACCAGGAAAAATGAATTTTGTTCATTTGATCATTGCAAGCAATTATAAGATACACTTCAGGAGAGAGAGGAGGAGACAGATTGAGAGAGAGGTAACAAAGATACAGCAACAATTTATATATATAATTACTCCATTTTCAAAATTGATATCTAATTCAACCCTTTTCTACCCTCCACCCCCAAATACTCAATTTCCAATATCTTAATATTAAAAGTCAGGAAAAATTCTTAACTTTCTTCTTATTCCATTACTTTAATGATTGCTAGGTAGCCCCATTAGTAATGACTTAGGTAACACTCTGGGATCAGGTCTTTACATTTTTATTTAACTAAGCTAATCTGGAATAGTTTAACAACAAAGATTTAGCAATTAGATTGCTAATAAAAAAATTTCCTATTGGAAATAGTCAAATTGGAAGATCAAAGTTTTGCATTTATTTCCAAATAAAACTATCCCATTAGCCAAACAAATACTTTGTAAAAACAATCAATTTATAGGCATTTAATAAGTCTATTTGCAGTGAATTCTTCCCACATTCCTATATACATCCTTACTAGAAGTTTTTTCTTTGAATATAATTCCTACTAACATTATATATTTAAGACTGAACACAAGGAAGCTTGTTAGCACTTTTACACATTTTCACATTTGCATCTTAAGATCACTAGCATACTAATTTTGTATTTGGGAAGTGTCAATTTCTTTTAAAAACTATGTATTGAATAGATCTCAAAAGGGGCATCTAGATGGTACAGTGGATAGAGCGCCAGCCCTGGAGGGAGGAGTACCTGAATTCAAATTCGGCCACAGATGCTTAACAATTGCCTAGCTGTTTGACCTTGGGTAAGTCATTTAATCTCATTGCTTTAAATAAAATTTAAGAAAAAAAAAGAAAAAAGGAAACAAAGAATAGATCACAAAAAATTTGCCACTGATTTGTAAACGTCATGTTAGAGTAGTTATCAGTTTTTCCTTCATATGTGTGTTTTGAGTGTGTATATGTGTATTGATACCATAATATTCATGTATAAGAAGTATTACAGAAGAGAAGCATACTGTATAAGACAAATGTACTTATATGTTATTGAACATTAATATAGCTAGGAAAAGTAAATAATGTTTTAGTTTGGAGATAAATAATCATTTATCAAAGGAACCCATTTTAAGAACCAAATTTACAGTATTAGTTTATTTAAACAGCATGTCAAATAAATGCTGCCCATCATAGACATATCCTCCAAGAAAGGATTGTAACCAGTCAAGATTATAATAGTGTACATAATTTTCATGTTTGCAGTATGTAACCATGAATTATGCTTTAATTCCAGACAGTACCCAAGGAAGAGCATAGCCATTTTGTCTAGATGAATGACTAGAATGTTTATATCCTTCTAGAGAATTTTTCTTGCATTGCAAAATTGCATTTTGTTTGCTTTTGAACTTTTAACTTCAGTTTGTTGTACTATTTCTGCATCTTCACAAAAAAAGTCCAGGTAAAGACATGCATAAAGTATAGTCTTAGTAGATGACTTTTAGCAAAAGCAATATCAGAGTCTGGATGGGACTTCAAATGCAGTTCTCTCCAAAGGAGACACTTATCTCCAAAACAGAAAGGAATTCTCCAGAGAACAGTCAGAATGACAAATTTATTGTGGTCTAAGAACACTCTGTAAAATCAAGCCAGAGAAAGTAATTTTAAAGTTTATCTCAACATTTTTCATCTTTATTTGGTTTATTAAAGTTTATTAAGTTTATTAATATTTATTAAAGACCCTTATTGATAAAGTTATATTGATTCTGCACTAAAATTCTATGATGCCCTACAAAGTTAATGTGATTATACCTAATTATTCAAATTTGAGATACTATTAATGCTGTACTACAATTAAAGCTGAAAATTAACTTTATCTGCTTTATATTTTTTAAACTATAGCCCCATTCATTAAGTTGTAATTCTAAAGAAATGGAAACTGAATACAAAAACCTAAAATAAAATATACTGCATTTGAGTAGGGTGTTTTAATAATATAAAGCACTGATGCAAGAAAAGTAGCAATATATTTTAATTGTGAAAGAAAGAAAAAAAGCATATTTCCATAAAAAGTTGTTAATTTTAGTTAAAAATTAGCACTTAATCAAGGCTTATGTGAAAAGAAGGATATTTTCTAATTTTAGATCATTATTCCCTTCCACATACTTATTCTGATGCCATAATATGCTATTACTTACACATGACATTTCTCCAAACTCCACACTTTTGAACTTAGTGTCCCAGTGCCTGAAGCACTTTGCCTCCTCAACTGACCTCCTGGGTTCCTTGCCTTCTTTAGAAACTCAATGCAAACAAGGCCTCTGTCCCCTTCTACCATTAGTTGTTTCCTTCTCATATTATCTTCTATTATACTCTATATATCTTTTATGCACAGATCATTTATTTTTCAAGAATAAAACAAGAAGAAAATGTATAACCCAGAGTATGACATGCAATTCACTCAAAATCTATTTAGCTCATTCATCAGTAGATACATATTGAATATACAGAACAAATACCATTCAGAATTAAATGGGTAAAAAGAAGTACATTAGATTACCTAAGGGAAATTGTTAGCATTTTTATTTGAACTTAAGGTTCATCTTTGGTAACAAAATTCTGATTGCATTCTTCTTTATTTATGAGTCATGAAACTGAAATTCTTGATGAATTAAAAATTATCTCACAGATGGTGATAGAATAGCACATATTGAATATTACAGGCTACAGTAAAACAAACAAAAAATCCACAAAGAGCATCTGCAGTAAAGGATGACATCAGGGAAATGCATGATTCAAAGAGAAGGTGGGTTGGTCCTACGGCAAGAGTAAACCCATAGACATCAAAACAGTAGGCATCTTCTCTGTCCCACAAGTATCTTTTCAATGTTAAGATAATGGGAAGAAGTTATCTATCAAGTTAGGTTGTAAACTTCCTAACGAAACTTGTGAAATAATGAGCAAGTAGAAGAGAAGTGAATGAATTTCAGTTGGCATTGAAATGGAACACTGAAATCAATGAAACCATATTAATATTTGGATATGTGTGAGAATGCATAAAGAAATGCATATACAGGGGCGGTTAGGTGGAGTAGTGGATAAAGCACCAGCCTTGGAGTCAGGAGTACCTGGGTTCAAATCTGGTCTCAGACACTTAATAATTACCTAGCTGTGTGGCCTTGGGCAAGCCACTTAACCCCATTTGCCTTGCAAACACCTAAAAATAAAAGAAATGCATATACAAACACATATACCTCCTCATACTTTTAGTGGACTAGATGGCACCTAGTTGTATATCTTCAGCTCTGGAGTTTATTTGAATATAACTGAAGAGGTCAACTTATTACTTTTCAAGGATACCCTTTACATATTTGAATAGCTGTATTTTACATTTTTTCTCTTAAAGTCAGTCTAGACTTAACACAAATGTATAAATAAAATATTTACTTGACTGTTCACCACTGAGGGGAGGGTGGAAGGAAATTTTGTTACTTAATTATATATCTAGGTATTTGGATGAATGCTAAAAAAACAAACAAAAAAACCAACTTTCCTAACATGCATTTGGAAAAATAAAACATCACTAAATGAATGAATGACAATAAAGTCAATCTAGGCATTAAAACTGATGTCAGAAAACTGTCCAACAATTAGTTGTACCTGTAAACCCCTAAACAAAATGGGTTGTAATGTTTTCTCTGCCCGATTTTTACCTTCCAAAACCTTTAGTCATAGAGAAAAACTTGTACCTGTTAAGACTTTTTGTTTGTTTGTTTGTTTGCTTTTGCAAGGCAATGAGGTTAAGTGACTTGCCCAAGGTCACACAACTGGGTAATTATTAAGTATCTGTGTCTAGATTTGCACTAAGGTCATCCTGACTACAGAGTTGGTGCTCCATCCACTCTGTGCCACCTAGCTGCCCTCCCCCATTATGGCTCAATTAAAACACAATAACCTGGAAAGGTTTTATAGTTGGGTAACAACTATAGAACAGGAAAAAAACCTAGGGTTTTTGTCATATAAATGTAACATTGGTTCAGTTGAGAAAAGTAGATCAAGGGGTGGATATATAATTCAATTATGTGAAGTACTGCTGCCATTGGTCCCATAGGGAAGCTTTAGAAAAAAAATGTGTGGAAGTTCCAAAATAAATTTAAGCTCAATGATAGGAAAAAGGAAAGAAGCAATTTCCTAACAATTGGAACTATCTAAACATAGAATAAGTTGCCTTGCAAAAGGCTTGAATGTCCTTCATAGAACCCAAATTCTTATATGGCATGATTTAAAAAAACCTTTGGCAATCCTTTGCAGCAATCCTTACAGAAAGGCACGAATCTACCTGAGATATTGTTCCTCCTTCCCATACTTCCCTTTGTAATGTATAGTGACCTGTGAATGACTGAATGTAGGAGATTGTCTTATGACTGGATGAGTTATCTTCCCTAATGGCATATTTATGTCATCATTTCCTTTAGTTAAAATAATTTAGAGTATGTTTTAAAACCAAATAGCATATCAACTCCAATTAATGTAATTCCTTTGAATATATTCAAATATAGTGTATGAAAATTAGTATTGTCAATAGATATCAAAGGTTATTGAAATTGAATGAATTCACATAAACCCTGGAATTTTCACCTGCTCAGAGTTTATTATAAAAGGATTAACAAATACACAGATTAAAACTCCTAGAAAAACAGTAAGCACTTTGAGGACAGGTTAGGTGAGGAGAGAGAGAGAGAGAGAGAGAGAGAGAGAGAGAGAGAGAGAGAAAGAAATTAAAAGGAGAGAAATGCTCCAACAGAGCCTAGGTTGAGAACATGTAGTCTAAGAAAGAGAGAAAGAGAGAAAGCTATCCTTGCAAGGTGGGAAGTAGAGTCAAGAAAAAACCAGAAAGGGTGGCATTTCTTCTTAAATACACTTCTCTAGTGGTTTAGACAATGGGTGGCACTTGTTAAATGGTCTAGCAATTCTCCAATGGGCAAGCTATGTACTGGTCATCCTTGTCCCAAGGTGCTTGACCTCTAAGTTCAATATGTCATTTTCTGTCATGCCAGCATTAATGCGCAAGGTCAGGTAGCTGGAAACCTGAAACTGGGGTTTTGGAATGATGAGATACTACAAATTTTGCATTTAACAATGGAACAATAGGATCAGCATAAAGGATTACAAAATTTGTTTCCAAATACAAATCTTCTATATTCATAGTTCCTGATATCATTCATGTAGTTTATTTTCAGGAAACTAAATTATTATTAAGCAATATCTCAGTTCTAGCATAAGAGGTAAAGTTATATTGCTCCAGAAAAGTAATTTTTTAAATTTAAGTTTACTGACAAGGCATAAATTTGATGTACCCCACATTATTTTCATAACTTGCACCCATACTCCTTCATATTAATGTAAAAATCAATTCGTGATGTCATCACTATTGTGAAATAGTGAACTCATCAAAGCTGATTCACTCATCTTGGTTTCTGGAATCCAATAATCTTGATTATCTCTCACCTGACTCTTTTCAATGTGATAACTTTGAATGTATATGTTTTGTCTCCAGAACTGATAAAGATCGCTTTTTTCATGACTATAGCCTAGCATGCTACAATGCTCAAAATAGGAATACCCCAAATTCCTGCTACTCATCTTTTTTGCAATATATCAGCTTTGATACTACTTGAAGACTAGAAGTTGGAATAATGAACTATAGGGTCTTTCTCTGTCTTTATGCTTTAGTACTCATAACTATGCATTTTATTAGAGACTATGATTTTTTTAAAAATGGATTTTTAAAAACCTTGGGCAGGAAGTAGAAGAGAGCTGCATTATATAGAATAAATTACAGTGACTAAATTTTCCATCTAGTTGTCATGGAAGCCATCATATTTTCCAAAATGTGTAAACTATTAAATGTAAAACTACATATTTCTTTTTAAATTAGGATAGTAACATTCAGGCTGATGGGTTCTCTTACTATGCCCTTAGTGGACAATAGAAATCTTATTCTCATCAGTGAGTCTACAGTCCTTGTATAACTCTTCTGAATAACAGTATGTCAACTTAAAGTAACATGGCCAAAAGACAATTGGAAGGATTTATAGACATTCCTCAACAGCCTTTGCCATGAACCAGAGTGATCTTCTTGCTTCATGATTTTGTATATAATACTAAATAGTCTCAGTAGTCTACCAGTAATCACCAGGACACTAATAATAAATGCAAAAAAGAGAACTTAGTTCTGGAGGCAAAACCTGTACATGAAATGCTATCACATAGTACAGAGTTAAGTGAGAGAAAATCAAGGCTTTTGGCTTCAAGAAACCATGATGGGTGAATCAGTTTGAACAGTTTCAGAGCTTTAATTGGTCTGAAATTGATCTATTGGTATCAAAGAGAGGATCATGCTGACCAACCAAGTGACTGATGGCATGACTTAAACAATTATGTTTATTTTAGCCAGGGGTATGCTCTGCAAACCATCATTTTTACTTATCTTTACCAGAGTAATACACCACATGGCCTGATTGATAGGAAATAGGGTATTGGAGATGATATGGCTGTGGTCAGAGTCTCTTAGCCTTGAATTGGTTTGCCTTCCTTTTGAGTGGAATATTCTCTCTTAAGAGCTAATATTCCTGCGGTGGCTAGGTTGTACAATGGATAGAATACTAGCCCTGGAGTCTGGAGTACCTGAGTTCAAATCTGGCCTCAGACACTTAATAATTACCTAACTCTGTGGCCTTGGGCAAGCAATTTAACCCCATTGCCTTGCAAAAAAATAAAGAGTTACTATTCCTAGTGAAGTCCTCTCAGGGTTAAAAATCATTAAAACAAAGACAGACTATTACTCTTAGACTATTCTTAGAAGAAAAAAATGGAGAGAGGCCTTGCATTCTCAGACACCCTCCAGATTCTGTTAGGGAGAGAAACAGTGGACTATTTTCAGAAAGACCTTGCATTCCCAGCCAGACACCCTTCTCATTCTGTTAGGGAGGGAAATAATGGAATACTTCCAGAGAAGAGACCTTGCAGCCTTAGTTAGCCACCTATTTGATAATAGACTGTGAGAACAGTAGCTTGGCTTCTCTTGTTTGATAAGTACTAAACTAAAGAGATAGTAGAGTTCCTTAGAAGACCTTGCATACTCAGACATTAATTCATTTATCAGAAGGTCATTAGAAATCTTCTTCTGATACCTTCACCATCTGGATAGTGAGGTAATATTTTATGAATACCTTTTATTCTTCTCTTTGTTGCTGGGTAGATTTTTTTATGTAAAGATTGTAACTCTGAAAACCTTAACCAATCAGGTTGGAAGAGAGAGCACTAGCGAGGGGGTAATCGTGTTAGACCATATAATCCTGCTTGATTGTCAATTTGGGCTAGTTCCTTGATCTTTACTAACTTTATGAGACTTGGAGTGTGCCCGTTTCTGGAGAAAAGCCAAATAAACTTTTTTTTTTTTTTCTCAGAGGAGTCTCTATATTTTTTGAGTGGATTTTTATCTCCCACACTTTCATATAAAAATGGTACCATAGTGTACCATCAATACTGGGCAAGCACCCACATGTGATAACCTAATTTATCCAAGACCATCTCTTGATTGACTAATTGTCAGTATGAATTTTCCTCTCAGACATTCTACCTTTAAGTTACTCAATTACGATGTAATTGACAACATCTTTTACATGAAGACAATTAATGTCTTACATTTTTTCATTTATAGAAATATGTACTCTATTTTGTTAGTTCAATCATTGTTTGATGATCAGAGCAACTAGGTGGTGCACTGGATAGGATCAGGTTTAAATTTACAAAAACTCATCTTCAATAATTCAATTCTTGCCTCAGACACTCACTAGCTGTATAACTCTGGGCAAAATATTTAATTCTATTTGCCTCAGTTTTCTCATCTGTAAAACAACCTGGAAAAGGAAATAGGAAACCACAGCAGCATCTTTGCTAAGAAATACCTAAATGTGGTCACAAAAGTAAGATATGACTTAAATAATTAAACAACACCAATTATGACCTCCCATTTTCTCCAGTCACATTGACAAAACTTTATCTGCATGAATCCTTAATTGTTCACTAAAGCTTCATCTTCCCCTTTGAATTATTCATACATAATTGGGCAAGGGAGAATCAATAAGTAAGGTAAACTTTAATTTAATTTAATCTAATTTGTTTCATGAGCATATCTAAATATGTAATCTGAATAATTTCTTCAGTATAAGAAATACAATTTCTTCAATATCAACAAATATTTTTTTGTTTACTTTCTCTGAATAAAGCATTTTAAGATATTTCTAAATTCATGTTACTTATCACTGTGTCATGATATAAAGAAAACTTGAAGCTCTGGAAGAGAGCAACAGTATCATGAATTGTTATGCAATAAACTAAAGAGAAGAAAAAGGAAGAAATTTTTGAGTGGATTTAGAACATTTTATTCACACACACATGCACACATATATACAAATATATATGTATGTATGTATACATATGTACATTTTTGAAAGCATTGCTGTCTTTGATTTTTCCACAAGTCAAAATGAAACTTTGAAAGTTTCTGGTCATCTAACTGAGATTTGCATGATGCTTTTTGATTTAGCATAACATATTTGAGGTTGACTATAGACAGTGAGATAATATAAGTATTCTATTTTACAGAACAGAAAATTGAGACTATGAGAGGTTAAAATATATTTCTTAAGTTCATAATCAAGGCAAAAGTCAGTTCCTGATTTCATAGTCAATGTTTTTAGGTGGAAAAATTGGGCATTTTTTTGAGATAGAAAATGGTAAAAGATCAAAGGCATCAGAGCTGACAGTAATCTCAAAAATAACAGTCCTACACATTTATTTTTATCAATTAGGAAAATGAGGCTTTGAGAAGCAAACTAATTTGTTTAAGATCACACCTCATAAGTGAGGGTTGTAAACAAACATTAAAAATCTGACAAGAGATCCAATATTCTTTTCACTGAAATAAACTGATAATTATTTGAATTCTGATGCAGGTACTAATAAAAGAGACTTTTTCTTTTTGCTTTATCTCCCACCACTACCCCTACACCTAAAGGAAACTGATAAATTCATTCACACAGAAGTGGTCAAGAAATGCCTTATGGCCATTCACAATTTATTGAAGCAAAACAGCATGATGGCCAGTGTCTATCTCATTGAATTATATAAAACTGTATTACATAAATAATGAATAAGTGAAGCCTCATTAACTTAGCCTCTATTGATTTGAAATTTTGTAAGGAATAAGCCTAAGTTTATCTTTTCAAAACTTATGAGATTGTGGTCACTCAGAAAGAATACTGTTGGGTAGCTAGATGGCACAGTGGATAGAGCACCCACCCTGGAGTCAGGAGTACCTGAGTTCAAATCCGGCCTCAGACACATAATAATTACCTAGCTGTGTGGCCTTGGGCAAGCCACTTGACCCATTGCCTTGCAAAAAAGCCCACCTAAAAACAAAAGAAAGAATACTGTCAACAAAGATACTAGGAATAGTTAGCCTACTTTCAAATAGTGTAGACAAATTCAATATGATTTTTTGAATATATCTATGTTTTACTGCACAGTTTTCTAAAGGAATCTTACACAAATAATGTAGTACAGGATCCTAAAGATATCTGAGAATAGTTACTAAATATCTATGAAATATTCCTTTTATAAATTTGTATGTAAATTTTTATTTTTATTAAAAATGAAATATCTTATTTTCCTAAATATCTACATTTATATAATCTCTCTCTATATATGCATATATATGTTTACATATATATATATATATATATATATATAATGTTTCCTTACCCATCACCCATATCCTCAATTATATTTCTTTTTATAGTAATGTAATTTCAATGTCCATTTCCTAACCTTATGTATAAAGTTAAATGATTTTACCAAGCTTAAAATTAGGAATGCATAAAGTGGCAAAAAGTGTTTGCCCTAAAGGAAGGTTGCCTTTTGCAATCTTTTGGAGGAGCCAGCAGGTAAATAAATATAGAAAAAAATAAGAAAAAAACACAGTGTAGTGTCTGAATCTGACTGATCAGACCAATATAATCTCAGAAAACTCTACCATAGACCAGGCACAAGTAGTCAGCATAAACATTTGGAGTGGAGATTCCTTAAATTTGCAACTCTGACCTTCCTTTTTAACTACTCCAATTCTGTTTTGCTCATACATCATGCTGTCTTTGATGTAGGTACACTAGGCTAGACTGATCATAGACTTATCCTGTCTAACTTAAATAGTCACATTTATTAAAAGTGGTGGCCCAACCAAGGTAATTACTGAAAGACTTCATATCAACAGTTGTGAGTTCTTCTCTGAGTGAGAATAGCTCTTTGCTACTTCAGAGGGCAAACTTAGCCAACATATGCTTAGCAACAGTGGAGAAGAAAAGGAATAGGCAACTTTCTGATATTTGGTGTACAGGACTGCTGTTGACATTGTAATACTCACACACATCAAGATTGGTTTGATAAAAATGATTGAGATTCAAATGATGCTAAACAAAAAACTAGAACAGTACAGGATTTACTAGCAGCATAGTTTATTTGTCACCAAGAAGGTAGCATTCAAGGCTATTAAAAATAATGAGAAATGAAAACATAGCTTAGAGAGATTCAAGAATCTTAGCTCAGTGAAAAGTCAGATGAAATTCAGTTTTATGCAGAGAGTAACAATCCAAAATGCTTTTATGATGCCCTGAGGTCTACGCATGGGCCAAAGACCTATGATGTAGCTCAATTACTTTTTGTTGATGGAGCCATGTTGCTTATTAATAAAGATACTGGTGCTAAATATATGACATTGTATACTATCCAGCTTTCCTAGGCATACAACACTGAGTTCAGCAAAATGGCTCTGTAGACCTTCAGTTTGGAAGACAGTCTAATAACTCTTCTCTTCCATACTTTTTCCTGAGCCTACAAAGCACTGAAGTAGTTTTGGCAATGCATGTGACAATGTCATCATCTATGTGTACACATCCAGAAACTACACTGCCAAAGTAAGTAAACTTACTCAAATTTCTCCATTAAATGTAATCCATGATTCCACATTTGAATGGTGTGGTTGCTGACTGGAGATGATACTGTTTCTTTGACAATAATTGTTAGGCTAAAATTAGGGAAAGCAGTGGAAAATAAAAACATATTTTTAGCATCTTAGCTCAGAAACTGAATTGAATGAACAGTCATCTGTGAACAAAAAAGTCCTACATGAATTCTCATTTCCCTGTAATCTTGGCTTAGAAGCCTTTTCCAATTAGATAATTTGCCATTAGTGCAGTAGCTGACCTTGATGTTGTTTCCATTCTTGTTAAAGGTTTCTAACAACCTTACAGAAAACATCATAATAAAAAGTACTGGAGTAAATGAACAGCCCTATTTCATTCCAGTGATTTCTGGAAAAGAGTGAGAGTATCTTTCATTATTCAGAATCTGAGCAAGCTTTCCATCATGAAATTGACTTACAAAACTGATGGACTTCTTTGTGAAACACAATTTTTCCCTAATGTTCCACAAATCCTTATGAATGATGGTATCAAGGCCTTCATTAAATATATGAATGTTGTAGACAGACCTCTGTTATGCTCCTGGAATTTTCCCCAGAATTTTTGAGAAGTAAATACTATTTCTACCATTCCTCAACCATTTCTGAAACCAGGCTGATTCTTCAGGAAATGACCATCTTCCAGGTGAAAGATCATGGTGACAATCTTACAGTCAATAACTAAAAGAGACACTTCTCTGCGATTGTCACAGGGTATCCTAACTCATTTTTCTTTATAGAGATGGATAATGAAAGCATTCTTGAATTGTGGGAGGATAAACTCCTCTTCCCATATAAGTTGGAAAATTCCAGTCAACTTTTGTGTGCGTAGTGGACAAATGGCTTATAAATCTCAACTGTAATAGAATCATTACCATGTCATTTACCACTTGAGAGGAAAAGAAGTATTCAAAATCTCATGGCTTTGGAAGTTTGTCTATAGGAGTTGATTTTTAACCTGAGGTATAAGATCAACATTTTCAGCATTGCTTGATGATGGTCTGTTGAGAATTCTATGGAAGTATTCACTACATCTATCTAGGATCATGACCCTAACTAATCAATGGTGTTCCATCAATACTAAATAACTGAAATGCACCATAGGACTTTGGTCCATAAATAAACTTGAGAGCATTATAAAAGTACTTTGGATTATTACTATCAATTTAAGTCTTTCATAGCCAAGAATCCAGCATCTCTCTAAGCTGTGATTTCATTTTATTTTTTAATGGAGTTAAAAACTGTTTTCTTAGAGACAGATGAACTATCCTGCTGGAAAATCCTGTGAAGTTCTGGGATTTTTTTTTTATTTGTTTTTTCCTTAGCATCTTAAATTTTCCCATTATTTTCAGCAAATCAACCTTGATGTATGTGAGTATTCTAGTCTAGATGAGTAAAAGTAGTACTCTACATCAAATCTCAACAAATGAAAATGATGGGGATTCAAATGATGCTAAACAAACAAAAACAAACTAGAATTCCACAGGATTTACCAACAGCATAGTTTATCTGTCACCAAGAAGGTAGAGTCTAAACTACCCATTCCTTTTTTTCCATTCAGTTTCTGTATGAGAAGTGGATACCCTACCTTGTAAATCTCAGTTGGAATAGAATCAGTACAGAGGGATTTGCATATATTGACTCAACTTTCCCTCTGAGCTAGCAACATCTCCCACTCAGAGAACCTCTCAATTTTGTAGACATTAAGATTCCTGGTAACCTTAAGTGTGCGACTATTGTTGAGTGAAAGTACTAAAACTTGTAGAGGATAAAATATGTTGCTCAGATATGTAAGGGACTATAGAAACCCACTGCTATATCAGTTCAGTGAGAAGATGATACCATGGCCTGGGTGGTCTGAATATAGCATTGCGATTTCAGCTCTCAGTAAAGCTGCACATGCTGCTTCATCACTTGTTTGTTGTCATAGAACTTTCAGGTAAATAAGAATGATAAATTGATAAGGGTGATGCTTTTGATTCCTTCATAATTTTAATTAAATCAAAACAGAATTATGTAAGTTTTTCCAAAGTCATTGAAATCTAGTTGTGAATCAACTAGTGGTGATTACTCAGGATGCAGTGGATGACTTTGGCATCTTTGATGTCTAACAGAGCTCTAAAAACTCCGTAGAACCTTCTTTAGTGTCATTCATAACTTAGAACAAATTGTTCTCATCTACCTGTTTTGTGGGGGAAGTTGTGGTAGTCACACATTGAAAGGTTTGAAATCCCTTAGTCACCCTTAACTTGATGAAACTATCTGTTAAAACAATCTACAGCAGTGTGTCTGCTTTGGATGCTATAGCTTCTTGGAGCCACAGCTAAGTTAGGTAGACCCCAAAAGAGGAAAGCAATCCTGAAAAGGGCTCAGCACATCTCACACCAAAGATACTAGTCTTCTGAATGGACCTTAAACCCCAATCAGTCAAATTCTTCTTTCAGCACTTAGATGCTTTTGTATTGTTTAAATCTTAGAGAGATTAGTATGATCATATCAGTGTAAAACCTTGGGAGCTTTACATAGGATCATAGATTTAGAAAAGATTTTTTCAGTCACTTAATTCAATGTCCTTGTGAAAATGCTTATTGAGATAGGATCTTCAGAAAGAATCCTTCCCTAACAATACTTTACTGTTTCAACTATTTTAACATGGTTTCATATAAAATCAATGATGAAAATATAAGCCTAGAATACATAAAATGCATCATCATTTACCTTTACTGGGATGAAAAACAGAGTATTTGGACTTGAGTTGCTATCTATAATTTTAACTTTAAAAGACTTGATACTTTGGCTTGTTATTTTCAATTTTTTTAGAAAAATATAATTCTAGGACAAATTTAATGACGTATCCAGGCAAGGTGTCTGTTTTGTTTTCTATAAATGATATTTATAAAATTGCATGACACTTGTTCTCATTTGACATTTCTGAACCAGTTAATTCTGTTAATTAGAGTATGGGGCTAACATAATCAAGATTTTAGGCTCAATCTGCTTGGAATGCCAGTTAGTTTCATACCAAGAACTCTGTCTTAAGGGCATAAATTGTAATCCTGATCCATACTAGCTGTCTCTCAAATGACCTATTATTGATCAAAATGGAGACTAGGCAAGAAATAAGCCCATCCTTATTCTTAGAAAACTGACACAAAGCATGTGTCTGAATAATGTGGGTCATTAGTGTCATCTTTAGCATTGAAGAAGAACACACTTGTCAGGCATTAGCTAAGGTATTACTCTATTTTTTTAAAATGCATTCTGTTTCCATGTTAGATTTTTTTATTATAAATATATTTGGGACCAGAATCACAAAATTATTATTCTTTGTTACATATTGACTCACTAGTTCTAAACTAAATAATATTTACAAATTCATTCTGATATAGGAAAAAAATCAAATCACCTATTTCAAATTTAGATTTATACACTCCTCTATTAATGAAACTATGAATGCATTATTTGCTCTGTATTTTCAATCTTTTTCATGTACCTGGAATATCCTTCCTTAGTTGTTTGTGTATTACTAAGAATGTTATGTGAATCATATACCAAGAAATTTAGTTACAAAGATTTTTTACTAAATTTAGGTTAAGGTAGATTTTTCTTAAGTTGTATTTTTTGAAAAACAACACATGCATTTTTTAGTTTGTGAAAAGAATCCTCAGCAATATTGAATATAAACTTTTTATATTTTGCAATTATCTCACACAAAGTAAACAAAAATTATATCTGTGAATAGGGTTTTCAGATACTCAATGCTTTTTTTAAAGGACAACAAAGTTTTCTTACATCTATTGTTTAGTTAATTCATAGAATATGTTTTTCATTACAAATGTGTAGTTTATATGAAACGTTTTTAGTTTGTATATAAAGATCCATAGTTCACATGATATCATTACAGATTTGTTCTAATCTATATGGTCTAAAAGTTTTTAAGTGTATTCTTGGTGGGAGTGCAATCCTGGGAACTTATGATGTCATTGCTCTCAGGATTGCAAAGTGGGAAAAGCTCTACCATATCAGCTCTTGAGAGGTAAGGTGACTTTATTAGAGAATACACTTGCATAAAGGTCCTCTTGTCTCCGAGACTTGTTCTTTGTACATTACTCTAAACTGTCCATGTAAACATGCTAATTTATGTGAAATAAAGGCAAAAAAATGAAAGGAAGTAATGTAGGAGGGAGAAAGCAAACAGAAAGAAAAGAAGAAAGCTATCTATTTCTTTGTGTGTAACTGTCTCTCTATCTATATTTCTGTATATCTCTAACTCTCTATCTCACACACACACACATACACGCAGACAAACATTCTTCTCTTTCTTCTGTTTCTCTGTTTCTCTTAGGCTATTGTTTTTTAATTGATTCTGACTGTTCTTTACAAAGATACTGAAGTATATCCATTTTCTTCTCCATCTCATTTTGCTGATAAGGAACTGAGGCAAAAAGAGTTAAATTACTGGTCCAAGGTCACAAAGATAGTAAGTGCCTAAATGTCTGAGACCCTATTTTAATTCAAGGAGATGATTATTTCTGACTTCAGATTGGTATCTCTATATACTACACCATATAGCTGCCCATTTGCTACCTCCTATCCAGAGTATTTTAAAATAGAGCCAGGGTAAAAGTACGCCCTCAAAGCCAGAATATCTAAGAAGTGGCAAAATCCCTTCTATTAAACTTTATTCACTGAGAAAAGTGATGTCGGATTTACTGTCATTCCTACATAGCACTGCAATCATCAAATAAACATCCAAAATATGCTACTTTTCTGCTATGTAGGTTTATTTTTTTCAATTATGGCTAGGCTAGTTGTGGTTCATTTTTTTTTTTTTTGAGGGCAACATCACTCATTCAGTTTCCCCTCCTTCAGTTTTGAATCTTGATTTTCTTTTATGGCCACCCTATATTCAGCCAACTACCAAGTCTTAATTATTTTTCACCAAATATATCTCCGATGGTCTTGAGTCCCTCCCTTCTCTGATTCATCTTCCTTGCTTTTGTTAAAGTTATTTCCCTAAAGCCCATGTGTGTTCATGTCATATCCCAATTCAAAACGTTCCCCTGGTTCCCTATTGTCTCTAGTATAGCAAGCCTCTCAAATTGGCATTTAATTACCTTCATAATTCAATTCTAACCTACTTTCTTCTTGCTTATTATGCACTACTCCCTTTTGGTTACTCTGCATTCCAATCAAAACTGTTTACACATAATTTCACCAAAAGGTCATGACAGCTATATTTTTACATGGGTTATTAATATATTTTGCCTGATATGTATTCCTTTTTATCCATCTCTTTTTTCTTTATGAATCTGTCTTTAACATCTGTCTCTTTCAAATTTTAACATTTACTTTAGAGAAATTACTATAAATCCACCTCTTAAAACTCTAGTTTCTGTCTAGTTTAGTTAATATATACACTTTTTGTTGAATTCCTTAGAAACTTTTTCCTCCATTACTAAAATTATCTTGTATTCATAAACTATGCATATATGGCAAATACATATATATATATATATATATATATACATATATATATATATATATATATATATATATATATATATATGCATGGTTGTAAAAGCCCTCTAAATTTAAAAAGAAATAAGAGGAGGGATTAGAGAGGGTAATAAATTAGTAAGAGATCAGGATGAGTATATAAAAAGGTGCATGCATTAATAGGGGGCATAGAAGAGGGATTATTTGAAGTTCTTCATTAAGCAATATGAAAACAATGTAGTAAATATCAGTAGAGGATAAAAATGAGAGAAATACACAAACTAAATATGTATATGATTATGTATATGTGTTTATATAAAATTTATATTATATATGTTTATATATGTATGTGAGTATGTGGCTAAGTATGGCTATATATATATATATACATTTATGTCTCTCTTTATGTCTATATATGTATATGTACATGTCCATGTTTAATTCTAACCATTCTGCAGGGAAGTAGAAGGAAAAAATAGATAATGTATAGCAGAGAACTGAAGAAGACCTTCAAGGGAGCAAAGAATAGATGGACAGTATTAAATACAAAGTTTGATATTTATTACATGGATCTTCTAAAAAACTGAAATTTATTTTTATATTATAATTTCTCTCATGTTTTGTTGCACAAATGACATTATTTTTCTTTATTGTGTAAAATAAAAATAGATTAAAATTACCTTGAATTCACTTTTTTATATATTCTAAATTTCCTTATCATGGATATGTTAATTTCCAATCATTTTGTAACTACATCTGTGTGCTCTATTCCAAATATAAATCGACTTGATGGAAGGAAATAATACTATATTATCCTTGTATCTGTGAATACCTATTACAGTTCTTGGAATACAGAAAGAAATGAATTAATGTTTGATGATTTAATCACTGAATAGACTAAACCAATTTGATTACATTTTGAACAAACAAAATCAAAAGGAACTAAAATTAATACAATGTCATGTGAGTATGGTTTTTTCAGCTCCTCATCAAGTTGAACTTGCTTTCTCAAAAGCTGTGCTGATTCAGTAGGAGATTTTCCAGATAACTATCTACATGAAGAATTTGGAACCATTCTCTAGAGTTTCGTCACCAAAATATTGACTACAGGCTGTTTGTAATTTTTTCTTTACTTTTTTTTCTAGCCAGTTACAGATCCTTATACAAATAAAATCATTATCTTGAGGCATTTAAAAAACCCTTTGAGGCATTAAAAACTGATATGACTTCTCAAATAATATTTGGTCTTTTCATTTAGTTAACATGATGCTATGTTTTCTAAAGTCCATTTAAGTTTCTTGTCTTCCATGACAGCTTTTAATCATGGTACTATGTAGAACACTTTGGTAAAAAGGCAATGTAAGTAAAGATAGACTATTTTCCTAAATAATTTCTGTCATAGAAAGATGTAAAATTTACTAATATTCATGTTTGTTATTAAAAAATTAACTTAAATTTGAATTTTTCTCTCATAGGATTATTAACTATAGAAACATTGATAGTCATATAACAAAGGACAAGAAGGATGCTAAATATGTTTGTGTGTGTGTGTGTGTGTGTGTGTATTCCTTTGAACACAATGATTTTGCTAAAAATTACCAAAATTATCAAAGATAATTATAAATTAACCACAGGATATATTTTGCATGATAATTAGAAAAAGAATGGCTTCATTATTATTTTTTATCTTTAAACATATTTTAAGGAAAAAAGATTTATTAAAGGAATTAGAAAAAAATCTTTCCCTATAACTTAAAATGTTTATCATAAATTTATTTGCTTCTGAATTTAAAAACAAGCAGTTTAAAAGCATAAAAATTTCATTAGTTTGTGCCAGAACTATTTTAAGTTGCTACTAGAAATTTATGATGTATTTTCTTAGCAACAAAGAAATGAATTAATAGCATAAATGTATTTTGACGAAAGTTAGTTTCTGGGACATTGCATGTACAATTTTTTTTTTGCTACAAGATTATCATACTTGGAAACTAAATCTTATTCCTCAACTTATTTCATCCCCATTAGAACCAAATCCATTAAAAGGAAAAAAAAAACAAAACCTTACATCTTGTACTTTTGCACATGATAAATCTTTCCACGGTTCAATCACTCCACTATATGGTACCTGCAGTCTTGCAAAACCTTTTATTTTAAATAACTTCCTCCCCATCTACCACCCTCATAGGAATTTTCTTTTTAAAATTGGAGTTAGGAAAAGAGATAGAAGGAAGAAAAGCTGAGAAAATATGTATTTGTAATGAAGAAGAAAATCATTAAAATTTTGTTAACAAAATCAACTAAATTCTCTTTGTTTAATTTAAAATTACTTTTGAGAAATGAAAAATGATAGCTACAATAATCATTTGAAAAAAGCATACCATAGAAAACAAAATTTGCTAATAGAATTGTAAAAATTTTTTTACATGTCATTCTTTTTTAGTCATTTGATATAGGTATAAAAGCAATTTCTCTCTTCTCCAACATAACAAAGTTGAGACAGATGAAATGTACATATTAAAAAAAGAAGCAATAGTTTTGCAGCTCATCACTATGATAAATTGTATTGCAAAGAATCCTTTCAGCTCATTGAGCACTAAGCAAGTGGAGCAGAACTGTTGGAATTCTTGAGGAAAAAACTCATGGCCTCTCTCCTCAAGCTAGTGACAAGTCAATGACGTGCATCCATTGGATGATCCTATAATCTTGCTCTTCCATTTGTTCCCAAATCCCACATGAATCTCCTTCTGCTTTAGAAAAAAAGCATGTAAATAAGAATAAATTTTTTGAAAATTGGCATTTGTCCATTTAATTCATGCATCTCATAACTTATTCTTTTCCTACTTAGTAAAAGCCACTGTTTAAGTCTGTTCCAGTATGCTGCTGTTTAAATGAGCTTGGAAGCAATTTTTCCATGCAATGCTGATGTCTGTTAAAAGCTCAATATTAGGAAAATGGGAAGGCATCAGCTGAGTGTACATGCTGCAATGATCTGTGCTCCCCAGTGTCTAATGGACCAGAGAGACAAATATGCCTGGCTCACTGGTCTGTAAGCTCAAATTCAGATACATTACCTATTACATGCATACATTTGTGTAAGAGGAAGCATTTAGAGTAGAACAAGAATTAGTTTTATTATTGAAAAAAAAGAGAAAGACTAAATGAAGACATTCAGGTAAGGAAGCATGTAAAACTTCCAAGTGTGAAAATAATTACAAATGGCAATTTATGTGAAAATGTGCTAACCAGAAAGGAATTCTAGTTAAAAGTATAACTTCAATTTCACAATAATTCTACTCATACAAAAGTAACACTCCAGACAAAATTATTATAACTGACTTAAAGTTTAATTATTATGAAGGTAAAAAATTACAATTTCATAAATATCTTCCTGCTCTAAAGAACCTTACTTATGTATAGTTCCTCACAAAATTTAAATTAGTTTGCTTACTTTTTAAATCTACTATTCATGGACTTGACAAATAATGGCAACATATAAAAATGAACCTAGTAACCCAACTGTTTATAAGATTTTATAACTGAATGCTAAAACTTTATCACCTTAATGAAGAGTTTTCTGACCTGTGACTCTTGAATGAAATCTAATGTTCTATTACAGGATCTGATGCTGAGTAAAGGGAGCAGAAGCAAGAGAATAATGTACACATTAACAGCAACATTGTGAGATGATCAACCTTGATGAAAGCAGCTCCTTCCTGCACTTCAGAGAGCTAGGACAACTTTATTGGACTGGCTATAGACAATGTTAGCCCCATCCAGAAGAAGAAAAATGAAACAACATCAAAAGAAAAACAACCCTTCAGAATCTAAGGAACACTTTATAAATATTATCTCTTATGCATTTCTTTCCCTTAATCCTAATTCCTCATACCAAAATGACTAATCTGCAAACTTGTTTATCAAGAATATATACATACAATGCTTACATGACCACTGATGATGGAAGGGAATGGGATGGCAGAGTAGAAAGAAAGAAATTATATAACTTAAAAATATACATGTTCATATGGATTAAAAAAACTAATTTTTAAAAGAAAAAAAGGAATCTAATAGTCAATGCTGCCCCCACTTTACCCTGTCCCTTTTCTTTTCTAAGACTATGGTGATCTAGGGAAATTAAAGATGAATTGAAAATAGAAAAAAATTGAATAACCTTTCAGAAAAGTGAAGAAAAATTTGGATATAATGAGGAAATTGCAAAAAAGGAAAATAACAAAATGAGCTATTAGGTAGAAAAGTGAACAAAATTTTACATTTATATAATACTCTATATATTTGTTTCAAATTTATCATGTCTTTTGATAACTCAGTCATGTCAAGAACCAAAGAGAGATATTATTCCTATTCTTTTACAAATTAATGACTGTCATATGTGTAGTGCTTGAATCCAGTTTAAAATATTAAACTTAAAGACCTGCTTAACTTTGCTTGAAAGGTACTCTCTCCTCATCCCCTCATATCCTTGTACACCTCTGACAGTCAATTTGTCAAGGTATAGTAGCCAGGGCATCATGTTCTACACTGTCTTTGTAGATCTACCAAATTGATAGTACTCTCTCTAACTTCTGAATATGAACAATCTTGTATTATTCTCTATATACTTATGCTGTACACACACCCTTATCACACACATATGCTGCCTTCTCCAATATATTATAAATTATTTGAGAACAGAAATAGTTTAATTTTTTATATTCAACCCCTAGTACCCACTACATTGTATGGCACATATTAAGTGCTTAATAAATGCTTATTGAGGAATTGACAGTGCCTGGTACATGGCTCATAATTACTTGACTAATGTTGATTGAATGATTTATCCTGAGATCAACTCAAATATTCTTTCTACAATGCTGTCTGGTCCTTTGAAAGATATATAAAATCATATAACATGATTAAGATATATATGATATACAGACAATTAGAAAATGTTTTCATTTCATAAGGTTTTGAGACTTGTGCAGACCATTTTCTTGGTCTGTTATTGTTAAAACTATCTTATAATAGATATTTAGAGGGCAAAACAGGGAGGTTGTGAGATGTTTTATGAATTTGGCCTCTGTCTTCAATCATCATCATCATCATCATCTTCAACATTATTGAAGTGGTGGGTGGTCATAGTGATGGAAATAGTAGCAGTAAAAATAGCAACAATGATAGTATTCTAGAAAATTAAGAGAATGAATGACAGAGAAATTCCTGTTCTGTATTGATAAAGGGAATTTCATTATCAAGGGGTTCCAATAGAAAGAACTCACCTATTTAGCCCAGATGATGATGATGATGGTGATGATGATAATATTAAAACTTTATAGAGTGCTTTGCAGAGAATGGCACTACAGTATCACTGGAACTATGGTATTCATAGTAGATTTAGTGGCACCACAATAGTAGATTTTGTACGTTCACGTTATCCACAAGTCTGATCCTTTTCAGTAGAAAGGATTATTAGAATTAGTCTGTATCTATTGGACAGCTAAAGAGGAATAGCCAAAGAGTACCTGTTTCCACTAACACATCTGTAGTACTAAAATCTGAGGACAACCCTGTATTCCTATACTGCTTCTGGATAATATGATAGTATTCAAATTCAAGAGGGTGAGAACAAGAGAACAAAGTACTATAGTACCACAAGAATCTTTGATTGCTAGCAAAGCAAATTGAAATCTGACAAAACTATCTGGCTAAAGTAACAAACTGTCTTACATTAGTTTCACTAATTAATATATATTAGGACTCTATTCATAGAAATGACAATGCTATGCCTGATATTTTGCTGTAAACCTTCCATTTCCTAACATAGGATTGTATCATTTAGAGATAGAACAAAACCTAGATTTCCAACTTTCTTATTTTGAATATGGAGTCGGATCCAGAAAGATGACCAGGATCAGAGAAGAAAGATATAGTCAAGACATAAAGAAAATCAAGGCCATCTGGCATCAAATCCAGGAAACTTTCCTCTGTACCTTACTGCCTCATTAACATTATGTATCTTTTTTTGTTTCACTCCTACACCTATGTCTGGTTACCTGCAATTTATTTTAAAGAATATCTTTGAAAAGAAAAAAAGTCCAAATATTCATCTGTATGATTTTTTAACATTTAGAAATCATTTCATGCTTCTTATTTCTTTTACTTGATGGTATGTCCTAAGTATTGCATGCCTCATTTGAAGTACTTGCCTTTAGAGACAGCATTTCAATAATTTAGTGTGATTTTATGGAATGATAAGGAATAAATTAATGTGAACTGTTAATTTAAGATTATATTTTCTTAGATTTTAAAATCTAGTCATTATTATGATATATATGGAAGACAATAGGAATGCCACATGGGGTTTTTGGTGTGGTCGCCATGTCAACTTTTTCCTTCTTCTCTCCCTCTTGAATGTGAATACTAACATATTATCCAGAAGCAGTATAGGAATACAGGGTTGTCCTCAGATTTTAGTACTACAGATATGTTAGTGGCAACAGAAGCTTGTACAACAGGTACTCTTTGGCTGTTCCCTTTTAGTTGTCCAATAGATACAGGCTAATTCTAATAATCCTTTCTACTGAAAAGGATCAGACTTGTGGATAATGTGAACTTACAAAATCTACTATTTTGGTGCCACTAAATCTAGTTCTCAGGAACAGAGGGGTCAACCGGTTACCCAAGACAATTCAAATTGTTCTATGTCAGTCAAACTTCTCTGCAATCAGCAAAGAAACTGGGATTGTGATATAGTGGTCTCTATACTTGGAGACTTCCATACTAAATGAGAATGAAATGGGGATTCTCAGTTTCAAAAGCAAATGATTAAAGGAATAAAATTAATTAAAATTATAACAACTGCATATATGCATGTATGTGTGTGTGTGTGTGTGTGTGTGTGTGTGTGTGTGTGTGTGTGAGAGAGAGAGAGAGAGAGAGAGAGAGAGAGAGCATATGTATCTCTGTATGTGAGAAAGAAAGAGATAGACAAAGAAAGAGACAGAGAGAGAAAGACACAGATTCAGAGAGAGCTGTGGTTGGGAAGGGAGAGAAACTGTAGTTAATCTATTAGTAACTCATTCTGTACTTGGGCTTCTGTCAGAGTAGATTATAGTGATGAGTAATAACTTTATAACAATTCATCACGTAGTAATAGTAGCCCAAGCTTGAAGACATAATAAGTTGTTTCCAGGGCAATGATTTTATGGAACTTAAAGAAGGTTCCATCATGTGGGATATTCAAGAGCATACAAGTAGTTCAGGAAATTTTACTACAGCTTTTCATTTCTGAATCATCGATTTTCCATTGCTAATTTTAAGTATGTGTGTGGAGTAATAACTTTACCAAAAATTATTGAATGCAAGTTAATAATGGAGTATAAATGCTACTGAATTTTCAAAATGTGAATTGTTGACTTGCTCACAAGGCTTTTTTGTCTTTATTATATTCTATGATGTTAAATGCATATTTAGGGTCATTTCAAAAAGTAGATAATTGACCTGGTAATCCAATGCATCTTCAAAGGATTAATTGTTTAGGTTCATAGAAGCAATCTTTACAAGATATATCTGCATCATAAATATAGCTTATTATTTTAATAAGTAAATATATGGGATACATTATTTTTTCTTATTCCTTCAAATGTGAAGGATATATGCATATTATAAATATGTGTGTAGATATGAAACTTTTTTTTTGCAAGTCAAATGGGGTTAAGTGGCTTGCCCAAGGCCACACAGCTAGGTAATTATTAAGTATCTGAGACCGGATTTGAGCCCAGGTACTTCTAACTCCAAGGCTGGTGCTTTATCCACTACGCCACCTAGCTGCCCAATATGAAACTTTTTTAAAAGCACAATTTCAAAAAAAAAAATAAAAAGGAAGTGGGAAAAACCTATTTTTTTTTAAAGAAAGAGGTACACAACAGTGGATAGAGTATCAATCCTGGAGTCAGGAATAATTTCCTTGGCTCAAATCTGACTTCAAATACTTATTATTGTGGAATCCTGGGTTGGTAATTTTGCCACAGTATCCTCATTTATAAAATGAACTTGAGAACGAAATGACAAATCACTGAAAACTTTTTGCCCAGGAAACCCCAAATGAGGTCATGAAGTGTTGTTAACATAACTGAAAGCAATTGAACAACAAAAAAGATAGAATTAATTTAAGCACATTTCCTTTAATAAATAAATTAGTCATTTCAATCGTCATTTTCTATCCAGAATGTCCATAACAACTAATGTTTAATAAAAATAAAGCAAATTATATTTTGAATGCATTCATTATAAATTTTCTTTTATTTTTACAGTCATTCTGCATATATATATATATATATATATATATACACATACATACATATATATGTATGTATATATATATATATAAAATTGGTTTAAATGACAGCAAAGGGAAATGATCAATGTTGGAGAGTATATGGGAAAACTGTGATATTTATGCAATGTTGATTGAACTGTGAACTGATCTAACCATTCTGTATTGTAATTTAAAACTATGCTCAAAAGGAATAAAAAACTTTATATCCTCTCTGATCCAGCAATCCCAATATAAAATCTATATCATAAAGAGGTTACAAAATAAGTAAAAATATCCACATAGACAAAAATATTTATTGTAGCTATTTTTATATTGACAAAAATTGGAAATTGAAGTGATCCATCAAGTTGGGAATGACTGAACAAATTATGGTATTTGAATGTGATGGAGGACTATAGTTCTATAAGAAATTATAAATGGGTTAGAAAAGTCTGGAAAGATTTGCATGAACTGATGTTGACTAAAGTGAACAGAATCAGGGGAACATTGTACATATTAACAGTTAACATTGAGAAAATTTTCAACTATGATTAACTCACCTCTCTTAGCAGTTCAGTGCACAAGGACAATTCTAAAAGATTTGTTGATGGAAAATATCCATATTCACAGGGAAAAACTAAACAAAACAAAACAAAGCAAAAGACTATGGAGTCTGAATGCAGAGTAAAAGCATATTTGTTAATTTTTTAAAAATTTTGTCTTTTCTTTCCCATTCTTTCCTCTTTCACTTTTGATTCTTTTACAGCATACCTAATATGGAAATATGCTAAAGATGATTATATATGTATAATTTATATCAGATTCTCCCTACCATGAGGAGGGGAGGTAATGGAAGGTCATAGAAAGCATACAAAAAGATGAATATAGAAAACTCTCTTTCCTTGTAATTGGAAAAAAAGAAAAAAACACAAGAGCATTTTAAAATAAGAATAAAGTATTTAACATATTTGGTAGCATTTAGACAATATTATCACTCAGTACGAAGATAAATGATAAGTAAAGATAGAGAGGTATTATGTCAAATTAACATATTATTTAGTTAGCATTTGTTCTGTACATAACATTTTATTTTTTCCTAGTTCAGAAGACATCATCACATGATGTAGAGATGAACCTGGATAGGTGGACTAGTTAAATTTACAATATAAGATTGATACTTAGGAGGTAATTCCTTTTGACAGTCTGATGAAGAAGACAAAAAAGCAATGGATTCTGGATAAAGTAAGGCTATGTATACTTGGGGCTTCTACACATATATAGGAAATAGTATATTGTTTTCTTACATTCTAGTAATTCTTTGAATATTATCCTTCCATAACACCGTAAAATGCTATACAGTTGAATGTGATGGCATGGAATTTATAGTTTCATTGACTTATGGAGGAATATATGAGAATCTTTCTGCCAATATACATCAGTACCTTCTCCACCTATTTAATTCTAGAGATTTGATCACAGTATTGTGATATTAAATGACTTCACTTATAAAGGCAACATGTATTAGAAAAGGGATTTGAACCTAAGGTTTCTCATTTCGTTGATGTCTCACAATACTGGTTATTTTTGGAATTTCATAATGACATTTCATTATCACAAACACCAATCTTTGCATGTTCTTTATTTCCCTGAAAATATTCTTAGCTGCTTGATGATTTAATATATGCATTCTTTGAGCATGAGACTGGTGTTTTATCACACCTGATCTATTGTTCCAGGCTTATAATATATATTTAACATGTTCAAATGGAAAATAACTAAAAACAATAAACACTTATTGACTTGCTTTTGGATAATGAGGATAGCCGTGTTTTAACTCATATGTTCTTTATGTAGTAAACTTCATTATTATATGAAATACTTCCCCCCTTCCACATCACCATTGTTTTACTTGTTACTGACTATAGTCCAAATTCCTAATTCCTGCCAATAGGTACTAAAGAATTTTTGTGTAAAACAACATTCATTCACTATTGTATACAACTCTAATTTGAACTTCAGTTATTCAAAATAAGTAGTGATGCAATTTTTGCCCTATCTCTGAGGCAAAGTGTACAAAATACTCTGAAAACCTTGGAAGAAATGCTTTAAGTATAGTGAATTCATTTTCTGAAAATGTTTTCTTACAAAAAATAGCAAATTGCAATTTATTGTGTAGGCTCCATCCTAAAGAAATTCATATATTTGAAAGGTCTTTAAAATGTAGTTTTCACTTGTAAGGGATATCAGTGACCTATGATTTCTTACTGTTACAAACCAACCTAAATCTTTTTTATATTAAAAGAAATAACTCTCACTTGTTTCTAATGCTCCTGATAACTTTTGTATTATATTTCTGCTTATTAAACTCCTGAAATGACAACTATATACATTACCCTCAGTAATGTACCTTCTCATTTAGTTCTTAAGTCATCACATTCTAACACTGACCTCAAAGCTCAAGTGAATTTGCTTTCTCAGAAATGATCAGTAATCTCATAATTGCCAAACCCCTTATATTTTCTCAATCATCATTTCTTGTTGACTTTTCTATTGAATTTAACTGTTGAGTATGCTCTTTTCCTGTAGTATCCCATATTTTTAGGTTTTTGTGACATCCTCTTAGTTATCTTCTTTTTCCCTCTGATCCCTTCTTCTCTCTCTTCTTTGCAATATATCATCATTCATACCATACTGGATTTTCGCCATCTTTGTCATTGGTTCTCTTTTAATTTCAGTAATGTTTCTCTTGATAATTTCTTCAACTTCCATAAATTTATTTATCAGAATAAAGATCTATTTTCCAGCTCCAAAATCTCTCTTGAACTACTATTCTGTATCACCAGCTGTCTAATAGATATTTCAAATTAGCAATTGCAAATGCAGCTCAACATTAACATATGCAAAGAAAAACCATAAACATTCATCTCAAGTGCACTTCCAAAATCCATGTTTTTGCTCAGGGCAAGATAATCTTGCCTATTACCAAGGTAATCATTCCTGGCATTATCTCTTCTGAGGGTAAATAATCACCTTCTCTGATCATATATTCACTGTTTCCAAATGCTTTCAGTTGTACCTTCAAAACATAAATTGAATCCCTTTCTTTCTTATCACTTAACCTGCAAGTATCCTGGTATAATTTCTTTTCTTTAGTGATATAGAGCTGTTTAGAATTAGATTATATTTGCTCCAAGATTTGACCTTCAGTTGTTTAGTATCTTTTTCTCTTTCTAGACAGAAGATTGAACCATTATCCCAAAAATTAATATGTTGTATTAGATGATTCATGATTTCTTTTCAAACACTAAATCTACTATCTTAGAAGTCTTTTTTTAAAAAAAATCTATCACTATATGAAGTTTCAATATGTAACTGCTATTTTGTAGTTCAAAGATTTGAAAATCAATTGATACCAATCAATAGTATCAATCAATACTATAAATTCTAATTCTTGGAGATATTATAAAATTGAGGACCAGACTAGAGTTTTCCATTAGGACTGATCAAAAGTGAAAATGTGAGACCTTATTCAACCATTTATAATGCCTATTTTCATGATGCACTCTATTATTCACACTCTTCAGGGCGCCACCTATCAATTTCATCTCAAATTACCTGGCAACCATCTTAAAACTATGATGATCTTGCATATCAAAGTTTGAGGAATCTTATGATATATTTATGATACACATTCCCATCCTTAACAAAGAGAACCTTTAGGATATAGTATCATCCTGTTACCACAAAGCAGCTATAAAAGAGTATATTAATTTTGATGGCAGTAGTGTGTATTGTCAGTTTCTTTTGCAACATTTTTAAAAAGATCATTACTTTTTTCAAATGACTATGTACAAAACGAAATGAATTTCTTAAAGGATAATATGCTTCATTCTCCTAAATGAAAAAAAAAAACATACAAAGTGAGAGTATTCCTATTGTTTAAGCTCATGGTATTTACAACTTCTGCCCAGTCATGGATGTGTGTAGAGAATCATAATATTGGTCATTATTTAAAGTTTTATTCTGTCTGATTATAGAAAGTAAATATATCAATGAGACTATATATACATTCAGGTTGAAAGAATGCCAAAAGGACATATACAGAGCTTATAGAACTCAAGTCATTCCTAATGCTAACCTGATCATAAACTGCAAAGACTAAATAGATCAAAGATGAACTTTTATCCCTATATGGAATCTAATTCATATGAAAGAGAATTCTTATATATTAAGGCTATAGAAGCTGACTGTTGCTACAGAATTAAAAAAAATAATTCTTGCCACATGAAATAGAACAAGACAAAAACCAACCAGTCATTAATTACCATATATTATGAACTACTTTTGTATCAATTATTTTGCTAAACACTGTGGATAAAAGAAAGAGGTGAAATTTTGCTTTGCTTAATTTTTGTTTTTGACTAAACTGACAAATACAAATTTCATGGGATTGCCTCTAAACAAGCTTGAATGAGAAAACATTTGATTGAAAGACCCATAACCATTGGTCTGGCCAGGTTCATCTAAATATTCAGGATGTTTCATTTCCCCCTCAATGTATTCCCCTATGGTGGTGCATTAAATTCTAATAATGTTTTTCCTGTTCTTTGTTTAATCTACGGGGATTGGATCAACTGTTAAGCTTAAAAGTGAGCTGACAAATTTAAGATATGTTAGTAATAACTGATAAGAAATCTGAATGCTATACCTTTGTTCATTTAAACAAACAAGAAAATCATCTTCATATAGGTGAGATTTGAGGCTTGTGCTTACAGATAAACACAGAAAATATTTGGAGATAATAAATCAGACAAAATACATTTGTTAAGAGTATGATTGCCAAGCATTGTACTGTGTTGAAGATGCAAAGAAAGAAAAAATAATTTCTGCTCATGAGCAGCTCCTAATTTCATAGCTCTAAAAGAAAAACAACTCTTATTGCCACAGAACTCAACAGATATCACATCCAAATAGAAGTCCTGAGCGAAACAAGATGGACAAAGGAAAGCCAACATATTGAATGAAGACCAGATATACATATTTGTATTGCAAAAAGAAACCCTGAAAAGCTGGTGTTGGCTTTACAATCAAAACTAATCTAGTCAACAAGCTTGTATACCTACCAAAATGAATGAATGACAAATTAATGATATTAGTATTGCCAGTTGTAGGAAAATAGCATGCCATCATCATCAGTTCTTATAATTCCAATGTGATGAGCCCTGATTAGGTAAAAGAAAAATTTTAAGAAGACCTGAAGAACTTCATCATCAACTTACCAAAAGAAGACACACTTATAATTCTGGGAGACTTTAATGTTAGAGTAGGTTCACATTACAGACATGGCAGAAAAGAATGAAACTGAAAACAGCAACAATTGCAAGTCATTCCCCAGTTGATAAATGGTCAAAAGACATGAAAAGACAGTTTTCAAATGTAGAAATTAAAGCTATATGTAATCATATGAAAAAAAAATGTTCTAAATCATTATTGAATGGGGAAATACAAATTAAAGCAACTCTGAGGTATCACCTCTCACCTACCAGACTAACTAAAATGACAAAAAAGGGAAAATGATCAATGTTGGATAGGTTGTTCGGAGGATTGGGACATTAATGGATCATTGGTGGAGTTGTGAACTGATCCAACCATTCTGGAGAACAATATAGAACTCTGCACAAAGAACAATAAAAACTGTTTATACGCTTTAACTCAGCTGTTCCAATTCTAGGCTTATATCCAGAAGTAATCATAAAAGTGGAAAAAGTTCCACAAATTCCAAAATATTCATAGCAGCTCTTTATGTATTGGCAATGAATTGGAAATTGAGGTGATGTCTGTCAATTGGGAAAATATTGTGGAATAATATTGTTCTATAAATAACCATAAATGGTCAAAACTCTAGAGAAGCATAGAATGAATTACAGGATCTAATGCTGAGGGAAGGGAGCAGAACCAAGAGTACAATGTACACATTAACAACAACATTGTGAGATGATCAACCCTGAAGGTTGCAGCTGCTCTCAGCAGTTCTGAGAGTTAGGACAACCCTATTATACTGGCTATGGACAATACTATCCCCATCCATAGGAATTAAAAAGAACCAAAACAAAACAGAAAAGAAAACAGCAACAACAAAGGTCACTTACTACTGAAGCCTTGTGCATCTAATGCTCTCATCACAAACTTTGTCTTCCAGTTACTTAAACATAATAAAACTTCTTAAAAGAAACCTCACATCAAATATTGTCATTTAATAGAATTAGTGATTGTAAGGAGAAGAGACAGATAGGATTTGAGGGTGACAAAGGCAATATTTGGTGCGGAGTGCATAGATTTATTATCTATAAGCTAAAAATTTACAATCAACCAAAGTGGTAACTCAATTCAACATAAATAATAGAATTCTTAATGTTAAGAGATTACAATGATTCTCTGTAGGGAAATGTGTGGCTAACTTGGAGAAAATAGAGTCAACACACAGTTGGTAATAGTGGAACAGAAAAGAAGTGGGAAGTTTCTAGAGATTTGATGTGCAACATTTCATTTGCTCATATGGGTCAGAATACTTGCAGTCATTGACTGGATTGATGAAAATGATGGGGAAATACAGAAGTTATTAAATGAAAAAAACAAAACAAACTTAAGAGAGGCTACCAGTAGAATAGTTCCACCACTTCTAAGTAGGAAGAATTTAATTTCATGCAAAGGCTTAGAAAGATGCATGATTCTCTGTTCAGTAAGAAGGCAATTGAAATTCTGTTTTATGTAGATAGTAACAATCCAATATATTTTTATGATGGTGAAGATTATTTATGAACCAAAAACATATGGGGCATTTCCTAAATACTCAGTGCTGGTGGAGTCACAATGAGGTCTGAACACTTCCAGGGTGTTATCAACTGTCATCAATCTATGCTAAAGTCATGACTGTTTATCATAAATTGAAGTCAAGCTCTGAATGTCATTATACTCCTTCCTTATGATAAAGCACCTTGTACTGATTATATTACAGCTGAGATTTGCAAGACGGGGGAACCATTGCTCTTGTAAAAGCTGGCTAAAGTTTTTGGGTTACATGATATGAGGAGGTTACAACCCTGGAGTTCTAGTATGCCTCCTTTTATCCATCTCTACAAAGGTGAAGGGAATAGATTATTTTGTGACAACCACAGGGTTATTTCTTTTAATCATCATTGGAAAGATTCTTGCTAGAATCTTCCTTAATAGGCTGATCCATCAGCTGGAAGATTAGTCATCTACATTAAAGCAAGTGTGACTTCAGAAAGGTTTGAGGAACAATTGATATGGTTTGATTGATATGGAAGCTTAGTTTAAGGTTAAAGAAACTAAAAACACAGGTAGAGGAGTTACAGATTATGAAGGACTTTTAATGGGGAATAGATGGTTATGTATTTTGACCTGATAAATATTTTATTGATATGCTTATTGGTTTATTGATATGTGTGGTGTGGTTTGAACAGTGCTTTAGAAAAATCACTTTTCTGGTTAAATGGAAGATAGACTGGAGTAGGGACACATATGTGGCATGGAGATCCACCAATAGATCTTTACAGAAGTTCAGGCATGCAATAATGAGACCGTTTACTTGTGTGGTGTTAGTATTAGAGGGGAGAATGGAGCATATCTGAGAAATGTCTTAATGTGAAATTAATATATCTTGAGAATAAATTGGCAATGGTGGGAGGTGAGAGACAGTGAGAAGTGAAAGATGAAACCTAGGTTTTGAGCCTCGGGGACTAGGAGGGTGATGATGTCTTCAGAAGTAAGAAGAAAGGAGTAATAAGGAAGTTTGAAGGGGTCTAGGTTTAGGAAGAAATGTAATAATTCAGTTTTGGATATGTGGAGCTTTGGACACCTGAAAGGCTATTGAAGATGTGAATCTGAATGTCAACAAAGAAATTAGAATTGGATGGACAGATTTTAAAAACTTCAACATAGATATGATAGTTAAATTTAACTGATGAAATCACCAAGAGAAATGTATATGTGTAAAAGAGAAGGTAGTCCAGGAAAGAGTCCATTGTGACAATAAAAGTTAGTTGGCCTTATCTAGGTGAAGATCCAGTAAAGCAGGATAAGAAAGAATGGTTTTATAGCTACAGGGAGAACCTGGAAAGAAACCCTGAAACTTAGAGGGAAGAAAATATCAAGGAAAAGAGAGAAATCAATCAATAGTATTACTTTCCTAGGGGCACAATCCAGGATCATTAGAGGGTTGTGGGAAAATTTTCATCACAGGTGCTGTCAGCAAAAGTCAATTAGGTAATCTGCCTTGTACTCTTACATATTTCCTCTGCCCATTACAAATTTCTGTAGATTTTTATGATTTTGCATTTTTATAAACTTTAGTCTTGGTGTCTACATAAGGCAAAAAAGAATTTATGGTATAGTGACTGTCTAAAAATCTGTGTGATTATATAAAAATAATATAAATATGTTAATATATAAAAATAATATATAAAAATGCTAAAATATTTTTTCTGAATTTTCTGAATAATGTGGGGTAAAATGTAGCTGTTGTTTTCTGTTATAAGCCCTTTTTGTATTTTCTTGGTGAGGATATAAGGATTATTTGACATTTCCTTTTCCAGCTTATTTTACAGATGAGGAAATTGAGGAAAACAAGGTTAACTGATTCATCCAGGGTCACACTATTTAAGTGTCTGAGGTTAGATTTGAAGTCAAATCTTCCTGCCTCTAGGTCAAGTATTCTAGCTATGTAGCATCTAAGTAAAAATGTATTTCACCTTGAGCATGTGGGTAATTCATTGCTTCACTTGACATACAAGCATACACACAGTCAAAGAAATGGATATTTTTATTTTGACTAATTAAAAAAATCAGGAAAATGATCAATAAAATCATGAGTTCCTGTAGCAGACTATAGGAATGAATGAATGAATGAATGAAGACTTAATGATTGACGTCTTTCCTCTGCAATAAAGAAACATGACTCATTCAGAAATGAAAAGTGTTGGATAAAAAGAAATAGAGTAGTCCAAGAAAACTTACCTACTTTACAAAAAAGATAGGATTCTATCCTCCCAGTCCTCACATTTCCACTTTACAATCTAGACTGGATGTGAACTTGTTAAATGCTCAGTGGATTAGGAACAAGAAATTATGGGAGATATTACTGTTATCTAAAACAGTCCTTGGAAATATGCCATAAAAAAGCTTGATATCAAAATTTCTCTTTTTAAAGAACATAACACATGTTTTACAACATAACAGTTTGATGCTCATGAATTGCTTGTTTTTTACAAACAAGTAATTATGATGAAAATATATTTTATCTGTTTCTGTAACCTCAGAATGTGGGAATATACACAATACTTTTAATTGGTCAATAGAACTGAACATAATTTTTTTTATTTCTATAAACATAAATAAGATAAAATATTTTAAGACCTTAATATCACACCTGAAACATCATTGGACATTTTTTATTCAAACCTGAGAGGATTTATAAAGAGAGACTAATAGTCTCACCCCTTTTTTTATCCTTCAGTTAACCTCTACATCCTTCTAGCTCCTATTTACTTTGATCACATTTTTCTTGGATACAATATATCCCTTCAAATTTCATTTCAACAGAAATTTGTAGAAGTGTCTATTGTTTCCCCCTTTTTCAGAAACTTATGTGGTAAACAGGGCAAATCATCTAGTATTAAATTTTTTGGTTTGATATATAAAAATAAACTGGCAGTTTGCTGATATTTTTAGAATTTTGCCTCATGGTAACAACTGACAGGTAAAGGAAATTGAAAATATATACAAATAAAATCACCAACGGTTTTCTCTTCTTTTATAGTTGGCCCTTTTATTTTCTTAAAGCATCTTGACAAGGCCTGTTGTAAGTGATAGATAATCAGGAAATCACTTCCCAACAACATCTCTCCCATATTCTTTATATTATCTTTTTGTCTATGACATTATTAAATGCAAATAATTCTCCAATATTAGCAAGTAGGAATTAGATAAAAGTGACTTCAATAGTCTTTTTTAAAAAAATAAGGAAAAAATAGTTTGTAGCCATAAAAGTGAGTTTAGTTATGCACCTGAAGTTAACTCATTGCATGACTGAATATAGGAAGTGCAGGAACCTATTTTCACCATTTCTATTAGTGACAATGGTAGAGCTGGCAATTAGCCCCTAGATATGTGGAAACAATATCAGGAACAAAAATATGCTCACAATAGGAGAGAATGAAGAGGTGTGAGTCTTTATGGGATTAAGAGAAAGGAATGTAGGAAAAGCCTATGTAAACTGGTTCATAATTCAGAGGTTTCTATAAAATTTCCAGATATTAATATCCAATCTACTGAAAGGGAGTTACATTGCCTCAAAATCTCTGCTGGTTCCATTTCTATAGTGATAAACTTTTATTTCAAGACCACTGTCTCCAGAATCTTCTCACTGTCCCATTTTCTCCTAAGTTCTAATAGTCTTTCAATATTAACAGCCCCCCTTCTCTCTTACTCTTCCTATTCCATTCTTTATTTTTTAATATTTTTCTTGTCTGGTCTCAGAGTCAAGACAGCAGAGAAAAGGTAGGGGCTCTCCTCAGTTCTTCCCAGATCTATTCCAAACTACTTTAAATGAGTCCTCAAAACACTTTCTGAAGTGGCAGAACTCCCCAAAAGTATAGGGTAAAACAGTGTTTGAACTCCAAAAAACTTAAGGTTAGCAAGAAAAGTCTATCACCAGTGTGAAAGTGGAACAAAGGCTAAGTCAGCACATACTTGGAAAGCAAGAACAAGCTTTGGGTCAATTGAACCAGCAGTAGTGGTGGCTGCTTGCAAGGCTCTCAGGTCATTCATAGACATTAAGAGGATCAGACAACAATGTCAGAAAGACATTTCAAAAGGTCCCTTTGTTGCAACTGGGATTCCCAGGATTCCCACACTAGAGCTTGTATGGGGATCCTATTCACATTTCTAGGATCAATGAGAATGCTTGTGAGCACTTACAGCCCAAAGCAGAGTCTAGGCAATTAGTAAAGTCAGTTCTCCTTAGAACAAACCACCTTAAAAGAATTATAAGCTTATAAACATGAAGAATTAATTCTGAAAATAGATACACACACAAAATTGAAGTTTAGGGAAGTGTCTCATTCAAACAAAGGACAGAAACCAAATTTTATATAACATTAAAAGCTAGGAATGTTCTAGACAAACAAATAGTAACAAATAATTTGATCTTACAGAGTTACTGTGGTGAAATGGAAAATAAAAGCACAAAGTCAGAAGATAAAAAAGAAAATCAAAATAGCTGCATCCAAAACCTCAAAGACATATGTGAATTGGTCTCAGACCATGGAAGAGTCCCCAAAAAGATTGTAAAAGTTAAATAGTAAAGGTAGAGGAAAAACTGATCTAAGAAGTAGGACTAATACAAGAATATCATGATAAAAGAATAATTTGATGATGAAAATAACATTAAAAATGACCAAAGTGAAAAATACACAATTCATTAAAGAGAAAAATTCTTTAAGAAGCAAAATTTTCCAAATGGCAAAGGAATTACAAAATCTCTATGAAGAAAATATTTTCAAAATATTGGGCAAATGTAATTTATTGACTTTGTAAAACATTGAAAAGAAATAAAATCAAATCAAAAGAATGAAAACAGGTAAAAAGGGTGAAACATCTCATTGGAAAATGAGATTGACCTAGAAAATAAAGTGTGAAAAGAGAACTTGAAAATTATTGGTCTTAGCAGAGTCAAATTGGTGGAAAAAAGGCAAACTCATCTGAACCTTCCCCCTAAATGTCTACAAACACTTGTAAATAATAACTCTAAAAAAATTCTGGAGT